>NC_026004.2:84244430-84341988 GCF_000442705.2 Elaeis guineensis | reverse complement strand
TGGTTGGCTCACCTAACCACCATTAGAGAGACACTTCCAAGTCGTCATATAATGAGTGATAATTCTATTAGTCAACAAGCACTAGGCCTTTGGGTCTGCAATGATTATTGAGTTAATGGACTCATTATCAAACACCTTAATGGGAGGCTATGACTCAGTTATCTCCATATCTTTATCATTTTAAGGACTAATAATTTTAGAGGATTTAAATAATATAGAGGATGAGGTCAGATGAAGCAGCTTATCATGATCCTCCCACTGGCTTCACCAAGTCAGCTTAAGGGAGACCATTAAAAGGGCTGGTCTAGGAGCACCTAAATCAGTCACACTGATTTACCTAGCTGACATGGGTCAACTCGAATAGTCAAGTGATCCGATCAAAATATAATTTCACAAGAGGCCAGGTAAGTTTGATCAGTGGGAGGGTCTGCCAAAGCTTGCCTTAGACACCATCAGAAATGGCCAGGTAAGCGGGCTCCAATTAAAAAACCACAGGTCTGGTTTACCTTAGACACCAACTGGTTTAATTAGTTTCGATTAGATCAACCTAACAGTTCGTGCTAGACCGCTTAGCCAAGAATCAAGTCCATTTGGTTCTCGTTAAAGACATGGACTTGACCAACTACAACTATTGTAATTGATCTAGAGAATCCTTGACCAATCTAAGAACAACAATTAATTAGATTTAGTCAATTCTCTAATTAAGTCCATCTTCAATCTAATCATAGGTCTAACCCAATTAATGGACCTAATTCCCACTAGCCATTAACCCAATGTGTTATGGTTTGTGTCTTAGGTTCTTCAATTCACAATCCTAGAACCTAATCAAACAACTTCTTAATTCTTAATTAAGTTTTGGGCTGAGGTTGGGTTCGGCTTTTCAAAAATTAATTTTTATATTTGTAAAATAATTTTATAATATGATTCTACCAACCATATTGCATGTTTGATTCATAATTAAGATACAAGTAAAATAAATATGAAACTACTTTAGATCTAATCTAAACAGGTTCATGTAATTGAAACAGTTTCAACTTTAAATAATTTTTTTCACAAAATTATTAACAAAGAGATTTTATTTTAGATTTAAATATATTTTAAATCTAATAAATCATAAATTTAATCTAGATCATATCTAACAAATTTATGATTAAAGATAGATCTACACAAACTAGGACAACCTTTGCACTGTAAGGGGTAAACCTTACAGCAGGACAACCTTGCAGTTCGTGATTGATCTAAAATTTTAATTTAGATTTAATAATCAGATTATAAATTAGATCTAATCTAAGAAATAATCAAGTATGTATAAATAATCATATAAAAGAACCTAGGCTTTGATACCAATTGTAGGAACCTGATCTAGGGTTTCATGATTAAAACTAAAAAATCTCTAGATCTAAGATTCTATTACATGATTATTACATAGAATTAAATCAAAAATTAAAATATATAAATATAGCATGAACTACATGTTGATCATATCAACATGTTTCTATACTACATCTAATGTATGTATTAACAATAGATCAGATCTATTACCTTGCAAGTTAGACATTCTAACCTCACTGATCTAGGCTTGAGGATGATGTTGTAAGCACACATGAATCTGGCCTCTAGGAGTCGTCCACACGAGCCCATGAATTCGATCAGAAGTCCTGCTTCAGGAAATCAGCACAGTATGCTAGTACTGCGCTGATCCTTCTTTGATGGTTGATCAGGTGCCTCTTCTTCTTGATTTGGACTCTTTCAAAGATGGAAAGTAAAAGGAGGAGTTCAAATCTGAGACGCTCTTAGAAAACTCAAGATGGAGGGAGGAAAGATGTGAGAACAAACAACCCTAGAACAAGACCCTCTTCTTCTTCTCGTTTCTCCTCTAGACACCCTAACTTGTGTCTTTTATATCTCCATGACCCAAAGGTATTTCTCTCTAATTTTTGGATGGCCCAAAGGTATCTCAAATATCTATCTTTTTCAAAACTTTTATAAAGAAACTCATTTTATATAGAGAAATATGATAGAGTCCTTGTCTAGGTCAAATACCTAGTCAAGGCTTATCCAAACATGGCAAGATAAGGGGCGCCCAACTCTTGAGCACCTCTCCTTATTTTTATGCATGGATCACTAGAAAAGGATGCACAATATATATCCTAAAAGCCACAAAAATTTTAAAAAAAGTTTGGATAAATTCGGTGCAAAATTGAAAGAGTTTTGGATTTCTAAAATTCTATCTCATAGAATTCAAAAATCCAAATTTATTCCTTTTTGATTTGATCCAAACCACCTTCCATGTAAGAAAGAAGAGAGGAGACCTTTTGTGAACATGGGAGAGACCTGGAGAGGGCTTTTGTCACACAAAATAAGAGGAGATTGGCGTTTGTTGCTCCAGATTGATTTTGATGATTACAAAGCAGATTGAAGGGATATAAATATTTTAAATTGAAAAAGTCTTTATGCTCTTCAGGGGCAAAATCATAATTTTACTAAAATCCTGATTTGATAGTATCATTTGGTAGAACAAATGATTTGTAATCTATTGGTGAAAATTTCATTGTTTTTGGGCTTATATTTTTGAAGTTACGAAGGTTTGAAGTGCATGAGTCGACTCATGAGTCAACTCATGGCACAATGAGCTGATTGGCACGCAAAAATTTCCCTTGGCATGCTGGATTTTTTGGCTTGGCACGACCTGTGAGTCGACTCATGAGTCGACCCACAAGGCATGAGTCAACTCATGAGTCGACCCCTGCTGATTTGAGCCAAAAAATTCCAGAAACTAAATCTCTGGTCTTTGCAACAGAGGTCGACTCATGAGTCGACCCCTGAAGCATGAGTCGACTCATGAGTCGACCCTGCGACGGAAATCGTCTGCAACGGCTAGTTTTTGTCCGTTTTAATTGCCTTTTATGCTCCCTAAAAATGCTCTAACAGCTCTTTTTCTACCTAATATGTTTTCTCTAGTTTCTTAATGCTATAAAAGGTTTCAAAAGGTGAAATACAAAAAAAAAAGACAGAAGATCAAACATTTATACAAGAGGATCCAAAATCTACACGAGAAAGCCTGAGATCAACGAAATACCCAAAAGAAAAGAGAGAGGATCCACAATATACACGAGAGATTGTGAAAAAGAAAAGCAAGATCATTCAAAGAGAGGAATTTTCAAGCCTATTGTTCAACCTTGATCAAGAGATCTTTCAAAGCCTTCAAGAAGTCTTCAATCAAGTTCATCTTCTTCTCAAGCGTTCATTCAACTTTTCATCCACCTTGAGAAAATCCAAAAAGGAGATTCTTCATTTGAGTAAAGTATTTTTATTGTTATATTCGCTCATTTAAGGAGCTATTCTTGTACTTATTTGTGCTCTAAACTGTCTTACTCTTTGTGAGTAATTGATCTTGTTTTGGAGAGTTTCCAAAACAAGGGAAGGTTGATCCGAACCTGAAATCGGAGTGTTTTGGGTTAGCTTGTACCCGAAAATAAGTGGACTAGCTTGGGATAGCTAGTGTCGGAGTTTCGACATTTTGTATTCAGGTTGAATACAAGTATAGTGGATTGAAATTCCCAAGTAGGAGCTTGGGGAGTGGATGTAGGTGCAAGGTTGGCACCGAACCACTATAAATCTTTGTGTTTGTGGTGTGCTTTATTGTTTCTCTTTATTTCTTTATTATATCCTTGCATTCTTGCTTTAGTAATTAATCTTGATTTAAAGTTTTTCTTCTCATTCATCAAGCTTTTAACAAATACCTTTCATAAGTAATTAGTTGAACTTAAAATTTTTAGAAACCCAATTCACCCCCCCTCTTGGGTTGTATAGCTGGGCAACAAGTGGTATCAGAGCCCGGTGCTCTAGCCCTTCTTTGATCTAACAATCAAAGAGCCAAAGATCTATGGCAACCCATGTCGATACTTCTCTAGCCGAGGGGCAATCTACAAACCGACCTCCACTTTTCAATGGGTCTAATTACACCTATTGGAAAGCTCGGATGAAGATATTCATACAAGCACTCGACTATGATATGTGGAGTATCATAGTGAATGGTCCTCACACACTCACCAAGATTATAGATGGTGAGGAGTCAACCAAACCCGAGAAAGAATGGGATGAGGTTGATAAGAAATTGGCACAATTAAATGCCAAAGCTATGAATGTTCTTTATTGTGCACTTGATGCAAATGAATTTAATCGCATTTCTACTTGTGTATCTGCTAAAGAAATATGGGATAGGTTAGAAGTAACCCATGAGGGAACAAATCAAGTAAAAGAGTCTAAAATTAACATGCTTGTGCATAAATATGAATTATTTAAAATGGAGCATGATGAGTCCATAACTGCTATGTTTACTCGTTTTACTGATATAATTAATGGTTTGAAAAGTCTTGGCAAATCTTATACTAACAGTGAGCTTGTAAGAAAGATTCTCAGGTCATTGCCAAGAACTTGGGAAGCCAAGGTGACTGCTATCCAAGAAGCAAAGGACTTGAACACTCTACCTCTAGAAGAGCTTCTTGGATCCTTGATGACTCATGAACTTAACATGAAGCAACATCAAGAGGATGAAGTCAAAAAGAAAAGAACCATTGCCCTCGAATCCACAGCTTCGCCTGATGATGAAACGGATGACACTGAAGATGAAGAACAGGATGAAGAAATGGCACTCATCACCCGGAGATTTAAGAAGTTTCTAAGAAAAAGGAAACAGGGGATGAGAAAGAAGTTCACAAAAGGGGAACAAAGTAAAGAAAAAGAGAAAGATCAACCCCTTATATGCTACGAGTGCAAGAAGCCTGGACATTTCAGATCCGAATGTCCACAACTGAAGAAAGGTCCCAAAAAGTTCAAAAAGAAAGCAATGATGGGGACCTGGAGTGCGAGTGATGACTCAAGCTCCGATGAGGAAACCTCAACAGAACAAGCCAACCTGTGCCTTATGGCAAACGAAAATGAGGTAACTTCTGAATCCATTAGTGAATTTACTTTTGAAGAATTACATGAAGCATTCTATGATTTAATTGATGAATTAAAGAAACTAGGGATGAAAAATAAAGAACTGAAATTGAAAAATCAGTCCTTAGTGAAACAAGCTGAAAATCTTTCAATTGAAAAATCCACCTTGATTCAAGAAAACCAAAGCTTAAAGAATGAAATTAACAAGCTGAAACCTATAGTAGATAAGTTCACCTTAAGTTCAAACAAACTAAATATGATTCTCGATAATCAAAAAGCTGTATATGATAAGGCTGGACTTGGCTATAACCCCTTGAAGAAACAAAAATTTCTGAAGAATATTTATGAAAATTATTCAAGCAACAAGGCTACAAATATTACTTGTTTCAAATGTGGTAGAATAGGACATAAATCATACACATGCCTTAATAACAAATATGCAAACACAACTATAAAGAAAATATGGGTTCCAAAAGGAACCATTTTGACTAACCTAAAAGGACCCAAGAAAGCTTGGGTACCTAAGACAGAAACTTGACCTTTGCTTGCAGGTGTGTCTAGCATCCCAGGAAGGAAACAGGAAATGGTATCTTGACAGTGGATGCTCGAGATACATGACTGGTGATGAATCACAATTCATCACGCTTGACGCTAAGGATGGAGGGATGGTCACCTTTGGAGATAATGGTAAAGGAAAAATCATCGGGATAGGTAACATTGGTATCACTCCCTCCAAATACATTAAAAATATTTTGTTAGTTAAAGGTTTAAAGCATAACTTACTTAGCATTAGTCAATTTTGTGATAAAGGGTACAAAGTTATTTTTGAATCATCTGTTTGCATTGTGACAAGTCCTATTAACGATGGCATTAAATTTATAGGACATAGGCATGGCAATATTTATATGGTAGATTTGAATGATTTAGCCAAATTAGACATGCAATGCCTAGTATCCTTGAATGCTAAAGTTAATGAAACTAGTTGGCTGTGGCATCGTAGACTTGCACATATTAGCATGCATTCTCTTTCAAAATTAATTAAAAAAGAATTAGTTCTTGGTTTGCCAAAACTGAACTTTGAAAAGGATAGAATTTGTGATGCATGCCAATTAGGTAAACAAACTAGAGTTTCATTTAAATCCAAAAATACTGTTTCAACTTCTAGGCCTTTAGAGCTCTTACATATGGACTTATTTGGACCAACTAGAACCACTAGTCTAGGAGGAAAATGATATGGCTTTGTAATTATAGATGATTACTCTCGTTTTACTTGGGTTTTCTTTTTGGCACACAAAGATGAAACTTTTCATATTTTCACTAAATTTCATCGAAAAGTCATTAATAAAAAAGGATTTTCAATTCAAAATATTAGAAGTGATCATGGAACTGAATTTGAAAATTAAAATTTTAAAAATTTTTGTGATGAAAATGGAATTGGCCATAACTTCTCTGCTCCTAGGACACCCCAACAGAATGGGGTAGTTGAAAAGAAAAACAGAACCTTAGAAGAAATGGCCCGTACCATGCTTTGTGAAAGCAACCTTCCAAGATATTTTTGGGCGGAAGTAATTAACACAGCATGTTACATTTTAAATCGTGCCTTGATTAGACAATTTTTAAAGAAAACCCCCTATGAACTTTGGAAAGGAAGAAAACCAAATATTGCATATTTTCATATTTTTGGTTGCCGATGTTTTGTATTAAAAATGGCAAAGAAAAACTTGGTAAATTTGATGCAAAATCAGATGAAGCAATCTTTCTAGGTTACTCCTCCACTAGTAAAGCATTTAGAGTTTTCAACAAAAGAACTTTAGTAGTTGAGGAATCCATACATGTTGTTTTTGATGAATCTAACGATCTTCCTTCAAGGAAGAATGAGGGTGTTGATGATGCAGATCCACTAATAGAAGGTATGAAGGAGATCACTCTGAAAGATTCAGCAACTCCAGAAGACAAGGATCAAGAAGACGAACAAGATGAGAGAGGTGAAGAAATTCAAGAACAACCTCAAGGTACAAATGACCTACCCAAGAAATGGAGGTATGTTCACAACCATCCTAAAGAATTAATTATTGGTGATCCTATGCATGGGGTAAAAACTCATTCTTCACTTAGAGATGTAGTTAATCATTGTGCTTTTGTATCTCATCTTGAACCTAAAACTTTTGAAGAAGCTGAAAATGATCATAATTGGATTAATGCAATGCAAGATGAACTTAATCAATTTAAAAGAAATAATGTTTGGACCTTAGTATCAAGACCTAAAAATTATTCAATAATTGGCACAAAATGGGTCTTTAGAAATAAATTAGATGAGCATGAAAATGTAATTAGAAATAAAGCAAGACTGGTTGCTAAGGGATATAATCAAGAAGAAGGAATTGATTTTGATGAAACCTTTGCACCTGTTGCTAGATTAGAAGCTATTAGACTTCTACTTGCATATGCTTGCTTTATGAAATTCAAGTTATTTCAAATGGATGTTAAAAGTACATTTTTAAATGGATATATTGCTGAAGAAGTATATGTAGAACAATCCCCTGGATTTGAAAATCATACTTTTTCTAATCATGTCTTTAGATTAAATAAAGCTTTATATGGATTAAAACAAGCACCTAGAGCATGGTATGATAGGCTAAGCAAATTTCTACTAAATAATGGTTTTTCAAGAGGTAATGTAAATACAACCCTCTTTATTAAAAGAAATCAAAATGATATGCTAGTTATACAAATTTATGTTGATGACATAATTTTTGGGTCTACTAATGAATCCCTTTGTCAAGACTTTGCTAAGCTTATGCAGGGGGAGTTCGAGATGAGCATGATGGGAGAACTCACCTTCTTCCTCGGACTCCAAATCAAACAATCAAAAGAGGGAATCTCCATCACTCAAAGCAAGTACACCAAGGAACTACTCAAAAGATTTGGAATGGAGAACTGCAAACCAATTGGCACACCAATGAGTCCCTCATGTAAGCTTGACAAGGATGATGAAGGTAAATGTGTAGACTTAAAATACTATAGAGGTATGATTGGCTCATTATTATATTTAACTACAAGTAGGCCTGATATCATGTTTAGTGTTTGTTTATGTGCTAGATATCAATCTAATCCTAAAGAATCTCATTTGAATGCTGTTAAAAGAATCCTTAGATACTTAAATGGTACTCAAACTCTAGGGTTATGGTACTCTAAGGACTCACAAATTAATTTATTAGGATATTCAGATGCTGATTTTGCTAGATGTAAATTAGATAGAAAAAGCACAAGTGGAACCTGCCAATTTCTTGGAGTTAACCTAATCTCATGGTTTAGCAAGAAACAAAATTCGGTGGCACTGTCTACGGCTGAGGCCGAATACATTGCAGCCGGAAGTTGTTGTGCTCAAATCTTGTGGATTAAGCAACAACTCGAAGACTTTGGAATCTAACTTAATGAAACACCAATAAGATGTGACAACACAAGTGTCATAAATCTATCTAAAAATCCAATTCAACACTCAAGATCTAAACATATTGAAATAAGACATCATTTTATAAGAGAACATATTCAAAACAAAAATATAATTCTTGAATATGTTTGCACTAAAAATCAATTAGCTGATATCTTTACAAAGGCCCTTAGTGAGGATAAATTCTGTGAAATTAGAAGAAATCTAGGAATTCTAGATCCATATGCCTAAATCTTTCTCAATTTCCAAGAATTGATGTCAAAAATTCTTAGAGCTCAATTTCCAACATCTATCCTGGTCCCAAAAGCTTAAATTTATCATTCTAAAAACTTATCTTTGAGCAAAACTCCTTCTCCCAAAATTTCAAATTTTTTTGGAATTTATTCACATTTTTTTTGAATTTTTGAACTTCATGAGTCGACCCCCATGAGTCGACTCAATGGCAAACTTGTTATTTCCTCAAACTTCCCACGGGCTCATTGTTTTTATATGGGTTGTTGTTCGTGAGCCGACCCATCCAGTCATCTTCTTCCCTCCAAAAGCCATCCTCTCCAATTCCTTTTGCTCCAAATCCAAGGATTTATTTCGAGGCAATTCTCCCTCCTCCTCTCCACCAAAAATCGCCACCTTGGAAAGGGATTTTTGTGCTTTCTCCCATTGTTTGGCACGGTTGGAACATGCCCTAGCACTCCACCGTTCTTCCCAAATCCACTTCTTTTTTCCACCAAAATCCCTCTTCACTCTCTTGTGATCCCTCCTCCACTTATTCACGTGTTCCTCCAAGTCTTCTAATCTGCTACTGTAGTGAATATGGCTCCGAAGATGAAACTTCCCCAAAGAAGAAAGTCAGTCCGTGAGCCTGAAGAAATTGTCCGAAAGAAAAGGCAAGCTGGTCAGTCTTCAACTGCTCCCACTCCAGCTTCAGTATCTGCTCAAGGTCCCCCTCAATCCTTTCTAAGCCCTAGTGCGAATCCTCTTTCTGATAGAAAAGTTGAAACCGGAAAGAATATAGATTTTCGGTTCTTTGAGAAAGAGGGCTTTGCATTAGCAACTAAGATTAAAAACCAAGGATGGGATTTCTACTGCTCCCTTAAGGAAGTCACCTATGTTGACCTAGTTAGAGAATTCTACCAGAATCTACATCATGGAAATGGGTCAGTGACTTTAACAGTCAAGGGGATTGATATTTGCTTGGATTCTAGTATATTGGGAGAGATACTTCAGTTGCCTAGTGAGGGTTACTCTTATATGAAACTCCCAGTAAAAGAAGAGGGGATCAGAATTATTCTAGGAGAAACTTATTCAGGAAGTTTAAATAAGTTGGAAGCAAAGATTTTGTCCATTGAGATGAGGATCCTGCATCAGATGGTAATGAAGCTCTTCTTTCCTAGGAGTGGTAGACATGATTTACTTTCCGACAGAGATGTTTGTATCATGTTTCATGTCATCACTCAGACCCCCCTGAACCTCCCTGCACTTATGATAGAGGCCATGAGAGAGACTTTGAACAGATCTAAGGCACACTTGCCTTATGGTATGGCCCTTACTAGAGTATTTAGGAGGTTTGGAGTTAGCTGTGAGGGGGAGGCATCTACTAAGCTCTCTCATGTGGACACTTTCAACCAACACACCCTGCACCGAATGGGATTTACAAAGACTGATGGTGGTTGGATTAAGGGCTCTGAAGAAAGAGCTGAAGAGAGAGCTGAAGACAGAACTGAAGGCAGAGTAGAAGAAGAAGATCCATCATCTCCTGTTCATGACTTCAGGGTAGCATCACCAAATATCCAGTTCATTCCTGATACAGAGGCTGGCCCTTCAGAGTTTACTAGGATGCCCACACCAGTGTTTCAGCCAGAGAGCAGAGTACCTCATTCAGAGTTCAGACTGGCTGACGATCAGATCGAGCATATATCACAGCGTGTGGCTTCTCTGCTATCTAGTCAGTGGAGCAGTACTTCTTTTGCACCTGGAACCACTTTTTCTGATCAGACTATGACTCCTCACATCTCCACTGTGTTTTAGATGATATCAGATCAGTCCATCCGGATCCAGCAGCTTGAGGACACAGTCTGGAGGCTGACTGGCAGAGTTCTTGACTTGCAGGGGCAAGTCCTTGCTTTGGCCCATCCCAAGCCACAGGAGTCAACTATTGAGGTCACAGACCTCACTGCAGAGGCTGGCAAGCTCAGAGGAGCACTAGAGGGTGGATATGAGTTACTGAGGAAAGAGATCCGAGGATCGAGTGAGCATGCAACCACTCAGTTCACTATTCTACTACAGTCTGTTTCCAGAGCACTGAACGTACTTGATTCCATTAGACTCACCCTATCTGTTCAGTCCTTAGCCTCTCAGCGTTCTCAGCCTCCCAGTTCATCTCGCTCTCCTGCTCGTGCCAGAGGCAGACGGGGTAGAGGATGCACTTCTGATCCATCAGCTTCTCATTCCATATCTGATGACTCCGATCCATGACTTCTCATGATCATTACTAGATCCTAGGTGTTAGTGTCTTGTTCTAGGATCTGTATTTTGGGGCCATGTATTGAAAAATTAGCTGATTGACTTTTATATTATGAACTATGTATTGAAACAATTATGGTTTTATGGTATCATCTTTTACTTCTACCTTTTGTAATGATGACGATCATATTTTGGTTATATATATATATTCTCCTTGTTGAAATATTGTCTTCTCTTTGTTGTTGTTTGCTGTTAATAATTGCTGTATTAAGGGGGAGCAAATTTTGTGATAAACCCTAAAGGGGGAGAAATTAAAGAATGTTTCAGAAAAAGGAGAAGTTAACCATGTTTGATGATGTCAAAAAGGGGGAGAAATTAAACAAATATTTGAGAAATTAAATAAATTAATGAATGAATTGGAAAATTTAAAGAATAATATCAAAAATACAATGCTAAGTACAATGCAAATAAGTAACTTTTAAATTACTTCTTTACATATGCTCTGATTTACTTTAAAAAAAAAAAAAAAATTTAAATATGCTCTGATACACTTCAAAATTCTAACTTGCTCTGATACATCTTTTGAAATTTTATTTACCTTGATACATCTTAAGAAATTTAACTTACTCTGATACATCTTAATTTTTTTTAACTTACTCTGATACATTATAAAATTTGCTCTGATACATTATAAAATTTGCTCTGATACATTGTAAAATTTTCTCTGATACATTGTAAAATTTTTTCTGATAACATTGTAAAATTATTTTTCTTGCTCTGATACATTGCAAAATTTATTTTTCTCTTGCTCTGATACATCTTAAACTCAAAATGATCTAATACACATTCCAAATCAACTCTTAAACATGCTTTGGCACACATAATTATTTTTTGTATCAAAAGCAATTAAAGCACATAATTATTTTTTGCTCTGATGCTAAAACTAAAATTAAATGAGAATGAGCAAATTTTCAAAATACAGCTTACTCTGATAACAAAAATAAGTTTTCTGCTCTAACACCAAAATCACATAATCTAATGAGCATATCTTCAAATCTTTAAGAAAATGGGCAAATTATTTTTGTATATGACCATTTATATTACATGCCAAAAGAATCATACTCTTTTCAAGCATATACACCTATAATGCATTTTTTTTTGAAATTATTGATTCACATAAATGCTTTTGTTCAAATGTTTTGTCATCATTAAAAAGGGGGAGATTGTTGCTCCAAGATTGATTTTGATGATTACAAAGCAGATTGAAGGGATACAAATATTTTAAATTGAAAAAGTCTTTATGCTCTTCAGGGGCAAAATCATAATTTTACTAAAATCCTGATTTGATAGTATCATTTGGTAGAACAAATGATTTGTAATCTATTGATGAAAATTTCATTATTTTTGGGCTTATATTTTTGAAGTTATGAAGGTTTGAAGTGCATGAGTCGACTCATGAGTCAACTCATGGCACAATGAGCTGATTGGCACGCAAAAATTTTCCTTGGCACGCTGGATTTTTGGCTTGGCACGACCTGTGAGTCGACTCATGAGTCGACCCACAAGGCATGAGTCGACTCATGAGTCGACCCCTGCTGATTTGAGCCAAAAAATTTCAGAAACCAAATCTCTGGTCTTTGCAACAGAGGTCGACTCATGAGTCAACCCCTGAAGCATGAGTCGACTCATGAGTCGACCCCTGCGACGGAAATCGTCCGCAACGGCTAGTTTTTTGCCCATTTTAATTGCCTTTTATGCTCCCTAAAAATGCTCTAACGGCTCTTTTTCTACCTAATATATTTTCTCTTGTTTCTTAATGCTATAAAAGGTTTCAAAAGGTGAAAATACAAAAAAAAAAGAGACAGAAGATCAAACATTTATACAAGAGGATCCAAAATCTACACGAGAAAGCCTGAGATCAATGAAATACCCAAAAGAAAAAGAGAGAGGATCCACAATATACACGAGAGATTGTGAAAAAGAAAAGCAAGATCATTCAAAGAGAGGAATTTTCAAGCCTATTGTTCAACCTTGATCAAGAGATCTTTCAAAGCCTTCAAGAAGTCTTCAATCAAGTTCATCTTCTTCTCAAGCGTTCATTCAACTTTTCATCCACCTTGAAGAAATCCAAAAAGGGGATTCTTCATTTGAGTAAAGTATTTTTATTGTTATATTCGCTCATTTAAGGAGCTATTCTTGTACTTATTTGTGCTCTAAACTGTCTTACTCTTTGTGAGTAATTGATCTTATTTTTGGAGAGTTTCCAAAACAAGGGAAGGTTGATCCGAACCTGAAATTGGAGTGTTTTGGGTTAGCTTGTACCCGGGAAACAAGTGGACTAGCTTGGGATAGCTAGTGTCGGAGTTTCTGATATTTTGTATTCAGGTTGAATACAAGTATAGTGGATTGAAATTCTCAAGTAGGAGCTTGGGGAGTGGATGTAGGTGCAAGGTTGGCACCGAACCACTATAAATCCTTGTGTTTGTGGTGTGCTTTATTGTTTCTCTTTATTTCTTTATTATATCCTTGCATTCTTGCTTTAGTAAATTAATCTTGATTTAAAGTTTTTCTTCTCATTCATCAAGCTTTTAACAAATACCTTTCATAAGTAATTAGTTGAACTTAAAATTTTTAGAAACCCAATTCACCCCCCCCCCCCCTCTTGGGTTGTATAGCTGGGCAACAACCCTGAGGTTAGCATCTTAAAAAATAAGGTGAAGAAGACCTCCACTAAAGGTACTTGCTATCACTACGGTAAAGATGAGCACTAGAAGAGGAATTGCAAGGAATATCTTACAACTGTGAAACACAAGAAAACAAATGTTGCTAAAGGTTTGTATATGATATAAATAAACTTATCATTAAGTACTTCAACTTTAAATTCTTGGGTATTGGATACTGCCTGTGGCTCACACCTTTGTAAATCATTGCAGGATCTATAGGAAATAAAGAGTCTGAATGAAGGTGACTTCATGTTGTTTGGTGCTAGTGGAGAGTCCATCCAGGCCAAAGCCGTAGGAACCAAGATAATGAAATTACCTACAGACAAAGTTTTGAAACTGAAGATCTGTTATTATATTTTAAAAATTATTAAAAATATTATTTTTGTATCCTTATTATTAGAACAAGATTTTGAAATAAAAGCTAAGAACAATGGTTGTTCGATTTATTTTTTTAATAAATTTTATGAAAATATTTATATTAATAATAATTTTTTATTTTTATCACTTAATGATAATGTACTTCATATTGATAATATGAAAAAAAAAAGAGAGAGGATGTAAATATCACATACCTCTGATATTACCGACTTGATCATATAAATGAGTTAAGAATTAATAAGTTATACAAAGATAAATTCTTTGATCCTTATGATTTTGAATCATATGGAACTTGTGAATCTTGTCTCATGGGTAAAATAACCAAGACTCCATTTACTGGATATGGAGAAAGAGTAAGTGATATTTTGGACCTTGTACATACTGATGTTTGTGGTTCAATATTGACTCAAGTCAGAGGTGGATACTCCTACTTTATCATATTTACTGATGGTAAGTTTAGGTTTGGATATGTATATTGATTGAGGAGGAGAATACTTAACTAGTGAGTTCCTCGATCATTTAAAACAAAATAGTATTCTCTCTCAGTGGACACCTCTTGACACTCCACAATTAAATGGTATTGCAGAAAGGAAGAATCACACCTTATTAGATATGGTGCGATCCATGATGTGTTTTATGGATCTTTCGATCTTCTTTTGAGAATTGGCTCTCGAGACTACGGTATATATTTTAAATAAAGTACCATCAAAATTTATCTCTAGCACTCCATATGAGATATGGAAAGAAAAGAGACCCAGTTTTAAACACCTTAAGATTTGGGGTTGCCTTTCTTATGTCAAAAATATTGATGGACATAAACTTAGTGCTAGATCAGAAAAATATAGATTTATGGATTATCTGAAGGAGAGTATAGGATACTACTTCTACCATCCTACTCAATAAAAGATATTTGTTGGTAAGCATGCCATTTTCTTAGAGAAAGAGTTTATCCAAGAAGGGAGCAGTGGGAGGTCAGTTGAACTTGAGGAAGTTCGAGACCTACAATCTATCCAGAATCAGCAAGCTGACTCTTAACCAGATATGATCATTGTTAAGGCACAGCCACTACACACCCCTTCTCTTTGAACGTCAGTAGAGTGTATAATCTACCACTCAGATATGGATTTATCATTGAGAATGACAACACATCCCACATCATTGAGAATGATAATCCCATGACCTATTCGAAAGCTATCATGAATGATGACTCTAACAAATGGCTTAAAGCCATGAAATCTGAAATAGACTCCATATATACCTGTTGGGAAATGTGTCCCAAAAAGCCAATCATCAAGCTGTTGACGGTTGAGCAACCAAGTATTGTAATTGATTTGTTAATAAATAAAATATATTTGGCATTTTCATCATAAGCTTTCATCTTCTAATGAACTCCGTTGTTATGATAAAGTCCTTAGGACTATTTAGATTCGATAAAGAGAGGATTTATCGATTAGTCCTTAAAACTGTTCACGACCAAATGATAGGCTGTTAATAAGGACGACAGCTTCTATCGAGCATAGGTCGCTGTAGGCCATATGGGTTGGTTGTCCTCTTAACCAAAGAGTGTGGAGACACTGGTATGGCATACAGGTGAGATGTAAGGGTACATCATCATTGAATGTGACCAACTCCAGAGCATTCTGTTGTCGAGAATGTCTCTGATGGGATATAGGTATAAGTGTCCCTTAGACTTAAAATCGCCTCAGTGACTTGCAAGCAACTCACTGTGCTTTGGTACTGGACTAACTGAATTTTTAATTCAGGGATGGAAGGCTTCTGGGCATAGTCAAGTACTTGCGAAGTCAGAGTGTGATCGAGATGGGATTGACCACTCCAAGAGTTGGAGAAGAATGAGTCACTGTATTTCAATTTAGCAAAACCTTGGCCAGGGTAATCCATCAGATGGATTTGATATTTTGAAATATAATGTGGACAACCTGATCAGAGTTGACAGTTAAACTCTGGGGTGTCCTATGATCATTTTGGTCAAGGAGATGAATTATATGAAAACTATATCCGCATGAGTTCTAAGGATGTTGTTCTACACATTCGACCTATCCGGTCATCGGGTACCATTGCTAGACAATCACTTCGATTGGTATAGAAATTTATTCCTATGCTACCAGCTTAGGTTCGGACCTATGAGGTCACACACATTAGAGTTCATGATCTGATTAGATGGTTGATCAACGATTAAGAATCGTTCTAGGGTTAAATGATCAATACGATTGACATTTAACCCAGTGCAAGTGTTGCAGGAGGATCGATTAGAAATTCGATTGCTAATTGGCTTAATTTGATTAAGCCAATGGGCTGAGATTAAGTCTAATTAAATATAATTTAATTAAATTTAGTTTGGGCTTGATTGGATCAAGTCCAATTGGTTTATTGGATAAGCCAAGTGCAAGGAAAAACTAGTCCTAGTTCAACTAGGACTTGGGTCAATCTAATTTCTAATTTGATTAGAAAATTAAATCAGATTTAAATCTAATTTAATCTGATTAAATTAGGTTCTTAATTGGGTTAAGATCTATTTTAATTGGGTTGATCTAATTTTGATTTGATTTGGTTTGGGAAACCAAATTAAAACAAGTTATGAGACAGAATCCTAGTAGGACTAGGATTCCACCTTGCGCCACATAATCCTTCTCCACGCCCTCTCTCTTATTCAACGCCAATCTCCACTTATTTAATGCGACAAAAGCCCTCTCCCAGATCTCTCCCACGTTCACAAAAGGTCTCTTCTCTTCTTTCTTACATGGAAGGTAGTTTGGATCAAATCTAAAAGGAATAAGTTTGGATTTTGAATTCTATGAGATAGAGTTTTAGAAATCCAAAACTCTTTCAATTTTGCACCGAATTTATCCAAATTTTTTTTGGAATTTTCATGGCCTTTAGGGTTTACATTGTGAACCCTTTGCTGGTGATCCATTTATGAAAATATGGAGGAGATGCTCAAGAGTTGGGCGTCCCTTAACTTGCCATGTTTGGATAAGCCTTGACTAGGTGTTTGACCTAGACAAGGACTCTATCATATCTCTCTATATAAGATGAGTTTATTTGTGAAATTTTAAGAGGAGATAGATATTTAAGAGACCTTTCTGCCATCCAAAAATCAGAAATAAATACCTTTGGATCGTGGAGATATAAAAGATGCAAGTTTGGGTGTCTAGAGAGAAAAACGTGAAGAAGAAGAGGGTCTTCTTCTAGGGTTTTTATTTTCATATCTTTCCTCCTTCCATCTTGAGTTTCCTGAGAGCATCTCAGATCTAAAACTCCTCCTTCTACTTTTCATCTTTGGAAGAGTCCAAATCAAGAAGAAGGAGGCACCTGATCAACCATCAAAGAAGGATCAGCGCAGTACTAGCATACTGTGCTGATTTCCTGAAGCAGGACTTCTGATCGAGATTCGTGGGCTCGTGTGGACGACTCCTAGAGGCCGGACGCGTGTGCGGCTTGCAACATCATCCTTAAGCCCAGATCAACGAGGTTAGAGCATCTAAATCACAAGGTAATAGATCTGATCTATTGTTTAATACATACATTAGATGTAGCTAGTATAGAAACATGTTGATATGATCAACATGTAGTTCATACTATATTTATATATTTTAATTTTTGATTTAATGCCATATAATAATCATGTAATAGGATCTTAGATCTAGGGATTTTCTAATCTTAGAAAATAAATTTTGATTTATTTTAGTCTTCCGCTGTATGATCTTGAAAAAGTTTCAAGATCTAACCCTAAAACCCTAGATCTGGTTCCTTCAAATGGTATCAGAGCCTAGATTCTTTATTACATGATTATTTATACATGCTTAGATTATTTTTAGATTAGATCTAATTTATAATCTGATTATTAAATCTAAAATTAAAATTTTAGATCAATCACAAACTGCAAGGTTGTCCTGCTGTAAGGTTTACCCCTTACAGTGCAAAGGTTGTCCTAGTTTGTGTAGATCTATCTTTAATCATAAATTTATTAGATATGATCTAGATTAAATTTATAATTTATTAGATTTAAAAGATGTTTAAATCTGAAATAAAATCTCTTTGTTAATAATTTTTGTGCAAAGAAATTGTTTAAAGTTGAAATTGTTTCAATTACATGAACCTGTTTAGATTAGATCTAAAGTAGTTTCATGTTTATTTCACTTGCATCTTGATTATGAATCAAACATGCAATATGGTTGGTAGAATCATATTGTAAAATTATTTTACAAATATAAAAATTATTTTTTGAAAAGCCGAACCCAACCCTCAGCCCAAAACTTAATTAAGAATTAAGAAGTTGTTTGATTAGGTTCTAAGATTGTGAATTGAAGAACCTAAGACACAAATCATAACACATTGGGTTAATGGGTTAGTGGGAATTAGATCCATTAATTGGGTTAGACCTATGGTTAGATTAAAGATGGACTTAATTAGAGAATTGACTAAATCTAATCAATTGTTGTCTTAGATTAGGTCAAGGATTCTCTAGATCAATTACAATAGTTGTAGTTGGTCAAGTCCATGTCTTTAATGAGAATCAAATGGACTTGATTCTTGGCTAAGCGGTCTAGCACGAACTGTTAGGTTGATCTAATCGAAACTAATTAAACCAGTTGGTGTCTAAGGTAAACCAGACCGGTGGTTTTTAATTGGGAGCCCGCTTACCTGGCCATTTCTGATGGTGTCTAAGGCAAGCTTTGGCAGACCCTCCCACTGATCGAATTTATCTGGCCTCTTGGTGAAATTATGTTTTGATCGGATCACTTGACTATTCGAGCTGACCCATGTCAGCTAGATAAATCAGTGTGACTGATTTAGGTGCTCCTAGACCAGCCCCTTTAATGGTCTCCATTAAGCTGACTTGGTGAAGCCAGTGGGAGGATCATGATAAGCTGGTTCATCTGACCTCATCCTCTAAATTATTTAAATCCTCTAAAATTATTAGGTCCTTAAAATGACAAAGTTATGGAGATAACTGAGTCATAGCCTCCCATTAAGGTGTTTGATAATGAGTCCATTAACTCAATAATCATTGTAGACCCAAAGGCCTGGTGCTTGTTGACTAATGGAATTATCACTCATCATATGATGACTTGGAAGTGTCTCTCTAATGGTGGTTAGGTGAGCCAACCAAAGTTGGGCTTCATCATTCGTTGGTTAGATACACCAAGTATGATCATGTTAATGGTTGGACCTAACTGGATCCTTACAGTGGAGGCCAAAGCCTACTGATTAGGTTTCTGGGGCAAAATTAAAATTACTAAAAATTATTTAGAGAAACAATTGGTTATGAACCTACCCTTAGATGTACATGGGTTGACCAACCAAAGTTGGGCTTGTGTGCAGTCTAAGTGGATTCTAGTACCCGCTAAGGAATTAGGGTAATTCCTCGAGTTGGAGGTAGAGGCTACCAATTCGAATAAAATAGTGGGAGAAACCTTTTGATTAAAGTCCAAATCTTTAGGTTTAATGAATCAATTACTAATTAGGTTATGGTTCTCTTTTGTGCAGATATGGCCACTTCCCTATCGCTCCGATCATTGTTGGACAATGATAAGTTGGTGGGATCCAATTTCGGTAGCTGGTACCGAAAGTTGAAGATAGTCCTAGAGCATGAACAGATCCTATATGTGATAATGGATCCTGCACCTGAGGAGCCAGCTGTCAATGCACGTGGAACAGTCAGAGACACTTACCAGAAGTAGCTCAGTGACCGGACCACGGTGCGCTGTATCATGCTGGCTGCTATGAGCGACGAGTTCAGTCGCAGATTCGAGACGGCTCAGCCAAAGGACATGCTTCAAGTGTTGGAGGATGCCTTTGGCACACCCGATGATGTGGAGAGGCACAAGACTAGTTGTGCCATCTTCAACGCCAAAATACGGGATGGTGCCTCTATCACTGATCATGTATTGTACATGATCGAGCTGATGGAACGATTGAGCAAGCTCGGCTTTCCCTTGCATGAGAAGCTTGGGAAAGATGCAATACTGAACTCGCTGCCCAAGTCTTATCTCCCATTCCTCACTCATTATAGAATGACAAAGCCTGAAGTAAACTACCACGGATTATTGGAGTTACTTCAGAACTTTGAGAAAGATCACCAACTCCATAAGGAGTCGGTGAACTTAGTGGGAGGTTCATCTTCTGGTTCTCGACCCTTTAAGAAAGGGAAGAAGAACAAGAAGAAGAAAGTGAAGAAGGTGCAAGTTCAGGCTGGGACATCTGTGCAGTCTCAGACCAAAAAGATCAAACCCGATAAGAGTCAAGCTGAATGCTTCTTTTGCAAGAAGTGGAGGCACTGGAAGAGGAACTGTCCCCAGTACATTGCCTCCCTAGACCCGAACAGGCAGAGAAAGCAGCAAGTTGTTGCTGGGCAAGGTATTTATATGATAACTCCTTGCAATTTCTCTATTTGTGATATAACTGACTTGGTATTGGATACCGGTAGCCCTTACCATATTTGCAATTCGTTGCAGGGGTTGCAGGTCAGTAGGAGATTCGAGCAAGGCGAGAGGTTCCTGAACGTTGGAGATGGAAGATCAGTTCCAGTTCTAGCATTAGGAATCTTGAAACTTGTATTTGAATCCCATATCGTTGTTCTTAATGATTGTCATTTCTGTCCCAGTTTCTTTTTAAATGTCATTTCTGTAGGCCTTCTGGCCAAAAATGATTATGAAATTTCAATAAAGAAACAAATTTGTAATATCATTGAGAATGGTGTTACTATTTTTTGTGGACATTTGAACAATGGTGTGTATATGTTATCACAACCTGTTAATGTAGTCTATTCAACTGGCAAGCACCCTAGATTAGAGAGTGTGTCAGATATCTACTTATGGCACTGTAGGCTAGGTCATATAAACAAGAACAGAATAAACAGGTTGACTCAAGAGGGAATCCTCGAAGTTAGTGATTGTGAATCACTTTCAACCTGTGAGTCCTGTCTTCTTGGTAAAATGACCAAGTCACCTTTTACTGGAAAAGGTGAGAGAGCTACTGAGCTCTTGGGCCTAGTACATATTGATGTATGCGGACCCATGAGCACCAGTGCTAGAGGTGGATATTTCTACTTCATAACTTTCACGAATGACCTATCCCGATATGGATATGTCTATCAGATGAAACATAAGTCAGATTCATTTGAAATGTTCAAACGATTCCGAAGTGAAGTAGAAAAACAAACTGGGAAGAGTATTAAAACTCTTCGATCTGATCGAGGAGGAGAATACCTTTCTAGTGAATTTCTCACATATCTAGGAGAGAATGGGATTCTCTCCCAATGGACTCCTCCAGGAACACCACAGCATAATGGTGTGTCTGAAAGGAGGAATCAGACTCTGTTAGACATGGTCCGATCCATGATGGGTTTTGCTAGCTTGCCGATATCCTTCTGGGGATAGCACTCGAATCGGCCTGTTATCTATTAAATAGGGTTCCAAGTAAGTCTGTAATTAAGACTCCATATGAGATATGGACGGGACGTAAGCTAGCACTTTCACACCTTAGGGTCTGGGGGTGCCCGACCTATGTCAAATGATTAGTCACAGACAAACTTGGACCTAGGTCTGACAAATGCTCATTCATAGGGTACCCCAAAGAGACAAAAGGATATTTTTTCTACCATGCTGATGAACAAAAGGTGTTCGTCAGTCTTAAGGCAATCTTTTTAGAAAAGAAGTTCCTTGGTGAAGGAACCGTTGCCTCTAAGGTTGAACTTGATGAAGTTCAATAGGTAGAAGGACCGACACCAATAGCTGAACCTGAGTCGGATATGATTAGATCAGATCCGGAGCCCAATATACCTGTACCATTAAGACGATCCGGTAGAGTACCGCTTCAGCCGGACAGATACTACGGTTTCTTAATCCGGGACGGTGATCCCATTGAACTTGATGAGAATAATGAAGATCCGATCACCTATATGGATGCTATGCAGAGACCTGATTCCGAGAAATGGCTTGAAGCCATGAAATCCGAAATGGAGTCCATGAAGGTCAACGATGTATGGACATTGGTTGACCCACCTGAAGGGGTTAAACCCATTGGGTGTAAATGGGTCTTCAAAAGGAAGAGGGGCACAGACGAAAAGGTGAAGACCTATAAAGCCCGTCTGGTTGCCAAGGGGTATCGTCAACGTTATGGTATTGACTATGACGAGACGTTTTCCCCTAAGGCAATGCTCAAATCTATTCGGATAATGCTTGCAATAGCTGCCCATCTGGATTATGAGATCTGGCAGATGGATGTAAAGACAGCTTTCCTGAATGGAGAGCTGACTGAAGAGGTGTATATGATACAACCTGAAGGGTTTACATCCACAGATGAGTCCAAGGTGTGCAAGCTTCAGAGATCCATTTATGGATTGAAGCAAGCTTCTCGGAGTTGGAACATGCATTTTGATAAGGTGATCAAAACGTATGGCTTCATTAAGAATGGAGAAGAGCCCTGCATCTATAAATGGGCAAATGGTCCAGTTGTGGTATTCCTTATCTTGTACGTAGATGACATTCTCTTAATCGAGAATGACATCCCCGCACTACAGGGAATAAAAATTTGGTTGTCATCACAGTTCTCCATGAAGGACTTGGGTGAAGCATCCTACATCCTAGGGATGAAGATCTATAGGGATAGATCTAAAAGGATGCTTGGGTTATCCCAGTCCATATACATAGACACTGTGCTGAAGAGGTTCAGCATGAAAAATTTCAAGAAGGGCTATCTACCGATAGGCCATGGAATTTCTCTCTCTAAGAAGGATTGTCCGACAACTCCTGAAGAGAGAGAGCGTATGAGTAGAGTCCCATATGCTTCAGCCGTGGGATCTATCATGTACGCCATGACATGTACAAGACCAGATGTGGCATACTCACTAGGAGTAGTGAGTAGATACCAATCTGATCCTGGAGAAGATCACTGGAAAGTGGTTAAAGCCATCCTTTAAGTATTTGAGAAATACTAAGGACCAATGGTTGGTTTATGGCGAGTCAGATCTGAAACTTGTGGGGTTCACAGACTCCAGCTTCCAATCTGACCATGATGACAGCAGGAGCGTGTCGGGTTATATTTTTACTCTGAATGGTGGAGCTATCTGCTGGAAGAGTTCCAAGCAGCATACTGTGGCAGACTCTGTTTGTGAAGTGGAGTATATCACAGCATCAGATGCCGCGAAGGAGGCTGTGTGACTGAGGAAATTCATCAACGAGCTCGGAGTAGCACCCTCCCTCGATGGTCCGGTCCTGCTCTATTGCGACAGCACTGGTGCCATAGCTCAGGCGAAGGAACCCAAAGCACATCAGCGGACGAAGCACATCTTGCACCACTTCCACCTGGTTCGAGAGATCGTGGATCGAGGTGACGTCGACCTTCAGAAGATCGACGGAAAGGAGAACCTAGCCGACCCCTTCACTAAAGCCTTGGCAATAAAGGAGTTCGACAACCACAAGTCGAAGATGGGTATTAGATACTGTGCCGAGTGGCTTTAGGACAAGTGGGAGTTGTTGGAAAATGTGTCTCAAAAAGCCAATCGTCAAGCTGTTGACGGTTGAGCAACCAAGTATTGTAATTGATTTGTTAATAAATAAAATATATTTGGCATTTTCATCATAAGCTTTCATCTTCTAATGAACTCCGTTGTTATGATGAAGTCCTTAGGACTATTTAGATTCGATAAAGAGAGGATTTATCGATTAGTCCTTAAAACTGTTCACGACCAAATGATAGGCTGTTAATAAGGACGACAGCTTCTATCGAGCATAGATCGCTGTAGGCCATATGGGTTGGTTGTCCTCTTAACCAAAGAGTGTGGAGACACTGGTATGGCATACAGGTGAGATGTAAGCGTACATCATCATCGAACGTGACCAACTCCAGAGCATTCTGCTGTCGAGAATGTCTCTGATGGGATATAGGTATAAGTGTCCCTTAGACTTGAGATCGCCTCAGTGACTTGCAAGCAACTCACTGTGCTTTGGTACTGGACTAACTGAATTTTTAATTCAGGGATGGAAGGCTTCTGGGCACAGTCAAGTACTTGCGAAGTCAGAGTGTGATCGAGATGGGATTGACCACTCCAAGAGTTGGAGAAGAATGAGTCGCTGTATTTCAATTTAGCAAAACTTTGACCAGGGTAATCCATCAGATGGATTTGATATTTTGAAATACAATGTGGACAACCTGATCAGAGTTGACAGTTAAACTCTGGGGTGTCCTATGATCATTTTGGTCAAGGGGATGAATTATATGAAAACTATATCCGCATGAGTTCTAAGGATGTTGTTCTACACATTCGACCTATCCGATCGTCGGGTACCATTGCTAGACGGTCACTTCGATTGGTATAGGAATTTATTCCTATGCTACCGATTTAGGTTCGGACCTATGAGGTCACACACATTAGAGTTCATGATCCGATCAGATGGTTGATCAACAATTAAGAATCGTTCTAGGGTTAAATGATCAATACGATTGACATTTAACCCAGTGCAAGTGTTGCAGGAGGATCGATTAGCAATTCGATTGCTAATTGGCTTAATTTGATTAAGCCAATGGGCTGAGATTAAGTCTAATTAAATATAATTTAATTAAATTTAGTTTGGGCTTGATTGGATCAAGTCCAATTGGTTTATTGGATAAGCCAAGTGCAAGGAAAAACTAGTCCTAGTTCAACTAGGACTTGGGTCAATCTAATTTCTAATTTGATTAGAAAATTAAATCAGATTTAAATCTAATTTAATCTGATTAAATTAGGTTCTTAATTGGGTTAAGATCTATTTTAATTGGATTGATCTAATTTTGATTTGATTTGATTTGGGAAACCAAATTAAAACAAGTTATGAGACAGAATCCTAGTAGGACTAGGATTCCACCTTGCGCCACATAATCCTTCTCCACGCCCTCTCTCTTATTCAACGCCAATCTCCACTTATTTTGTGCGATAAAAGCCCTCTCCCAGATCTCTCCCACGTTCACAAAAGGTCTCTTCTCTTTTTTCTTACATGGAAGGTGGTTTGGATCAAATCTAAAAGAAATAAGTTTGGATTTTGAATTCTATGAGATAGAGTTTTAGAAATCCAAAACTCTTTCAATTTTGCACCGAATTTATCCAATTTTTTTTTGAAATTTTCATGGCCTTTAGGGTTTACATTGTGAACCCTTTGCTGGTGATCCATTTACAAAAATATGGAGGAGATGCTCAAGAGTTGGGCGTCCCTTAACTTGCCATGTTTGGATAAGCCTTGACTAGGTGTTTGACCTAGACAAGGACTCTATCATATCTCTCTATATAAGATGAGTTTCTTTGTGAAATTTTAAGAGTAGATAGATATTTGAGAGTCCCTTAACTTCCTCCTTCCATCTTGAGTTTTCTGAGAGCATCTCAGATCTGAAACTCCTCCTTCTACTTTTCACCTTTGGAAGAGTCCAAATCAAGAAGAAGGAGGCACCTGATCAACCATCAAAGAAGGATCAGCACAGTACTAGCATACTGTGCTGATTTCCTGAAGCAGGATTTCTGATCGAGATTCGTGGGCTCGTGTGGACGACTCCTAGAGGCCAGACGCGTGTGCGGCTTGCAACATCATCCTTAAGCCCAGATCAATGAGGTTAGAGCATCTAAATCACAAGGTAATAGATCTGATCTATTGTTTAATACATACATTAGATATAGCTAGTATAGAAACATGTTGATATGATCAACATGTAGTTCATACTATATTTATATATTTTAATTTCTGATTTAATACCATGTAATAATCATGTAATAGGATCTTAGATCTAGGGATTTTCTGATCTTAGAAAATAAATTTTGATTTATTTTAGTCTTCCGCTGTATGATCTTGAAAAAGTTTCAAGATCTAACCCTGAAACCCTAGATCTGGTTCCTTCAATACCAACTAAGTTTAGATTTTAGTTAATGTGCCTAAGAGTGTGACCCTGATCGGCTGCAAATAGATCTTTAAGAAGAAGATTGGAGCAGATGGCCAGGTAGAGACCTATAAAGTTAAGCTGGTGGTAAAAGGTTTCAGACAAAAATAAGATATTGATTATGAAGAAACCTTTTCATCTGTAGCCATGCTCAAGTCTATTCGAATCATGCTCGCTATTGCTGCATACCATGACTATGAGATCTGACAGATGGATGTCAAGACTACCTTCCTCAATGGAAATCTTGAGAAGAAAGTCTATATGACTCAGCCAGAGGGATTTGTCTCTAGTAAGAGAGCAAATCAAGTATCCAAACTAAATAAATCTATTTATGAATTAAAGCAAATATCGAGGAGCTGGAACATTCATTTTGATGAGATAATCAAATCATTTGATTTTATCAAAAATATGGATGAACCTTATGTGTATAAGAAGACTAGTAGGAGTACTGTTGTCTTCTTAATCTTGTATGTAGATGACATACTGCTCATTGGAAATGACATCCCTATATTGTAATCAGTCAAAACATGGCTATCACAAAAATTTTTCATGAAAGATTTGGGTGAAGCATCCTATATACTTGGTATAATGATCTGTAGGGATAGATCAAAAAGGATGCTAGGCTTGTTCCAGTCTAAATACATAGACCTTATGTTAAAGAGGTTCAACATGGAAGGAAGTAAAGGAAGTTACTTGCCTATGGGTCATAGCATACAACTCTCTAAGAAGATGTCTCTTAAGACACTGAAAGAGAGAAATAGAATGAGTTCTATTCCTTATGCTTCGGCTATAGGATCAATAATGTATGCTATGCTATGTACCAGACCTGATGTGGTTTATACCTTAAGCATTATAAGCAGATTTCAGGCAAATCCTAGGGAGAATCATGAGAAAACTGTGAAAAACTTACTCAAGTACTTGAGAAGGACTACAGATATTTTTGTCATATATGAAGGATCTAATTTAAAACTGAAAGGTTATACTAACTCTAATTTTCAATCTGATCCAGATGATAGCAAATCTATATCTGAAAATGTGTTCACCCTGTATAGTGGAGCAGTAAGTTGAAAAAATTTCAAACAGTAAACTGTTGTTGACTCAGTCACTGAGGCTGAGTATATTGCTGCTAGTGAAGCTACTAAAGAGGCTATCTAGATGAAGAAGTTCATCTCAAAATTGGGTGTGGTTCTGAAAATTAAACAACCAGTGCCCCTTTATTGTGACAATACTAGGGCAGTTGCTCAAGCTAAGGAACCGATGTCTCATCATAAATTCAAGCACATCCTAAGATGGTTTCATCTTATTCAAAAGAAAATCGAAAGACATGATGTGATCATGAAGCGAGTTGACACCAAGAACAATATAGCGGATTCGTTCACTATGGCCTTGTCATTGCAGCAGTTTGATGCCACCGAGATCGCATGGGTATCAAGTATAGGGGCAATTGACTTTAGTGCAAGTGGGAGATTGAAAAAATAATATCCTACAAACCAATCATATATGAGATGCAATAGAGTATTTTTCTATAATTTATCTTCTAAACTCATGTATTTGATATTGTTATTTAATAAAATAGACTTTTTGATTCATTATATGCTGCATCTTATTATTGTTTTAAGATTATAATGAACCCCATAGGACTAGACAATAATTTTAGGACTGTGATGAGATCACACCAGTAAGATCTAAATCTTTGATAGCTCTGACCTAAAATATTTTCAGTCATTGATTTATTGAGTCGGAGATCAATGATACCGGTAAGACTAGCACGTCTTATGTATGCTCAGTGATGAGGGTAGTTGATCTCATAATCACTTATATGGTGACATTAATACAAGGATGTGAGTGCTCATTAAAGAATGAGTTCATCAAATAGACCTATAAGAGAATATTCGATGGAGTCTTATTTACATATCAGTTGATTCTTCTCTAGTAGGAGTTGTGCAAGTGATCTTTTGACCTGAGATCACCATAGTATCTTGTGTACGTGAATTCATATTTTGGTTCACTTCCTAACTTGATTGTTTAATCTTTGTATGGGGTGTTCTGGACATGGTGAAGTATATATGAAGGTTATGTGTAGTCAATAAGGGATCGATCACTCCTAATAAGGAGAGCGAACATCTTTTGTGATCTCATAGGTTAATGATTCTGGAAGTTTTTGGTCAAAGCAGAATGATATTTAGAAAGAGATTTCTAATGTATCATCAACTGAATCATCTCCTCCTAATCGAGATGCATTTAGATAAGCAATTAGACTTGATATGATTCTATGCCCACAGCTCATCTGGGATGTTGTTTGATTGAAAGATTGAATTGCATGATAACTTACCATTGAAGGGTATTTTGATAATTTTTATTAAATTCTATCTCTTTTGAATAGTCATGACACGTTGGTGGACATCAATCTTGACTTATGGACACATTAGAATTAAAATAGTTTAATTTAAAAATTAATTAAGAAGTCTTAGTTAGTTGGGATACTAGAGCTGATCTAGTCTGATCAGATTAGGATTAGGTCATGAGTTTGTGTCCACTGCTGACTAGATTTAGAATCCAATGGGTCACACACTTTAAAATTTGATTTTGATCTGATTTAATTAAGATTTAATATAAATCTTAAGAGTTAATTTGATATGCAAGCACATTGTGTTAACCCAAGTTTCCAATTAAGTTAAGTATAAAGTGTTTGAGCTAAACTAAACCTGTTACCTTTGATCTAATTGGATTAGATCTCTTTTAATTGGACTCCTATCTAACTTGGAAGAGTTTCAAGTATGGAAGGACTCCTCAACACCACCCAGGTATCCATGTCAAAAATAAATGCCGCCACCCTTATTTATGCATTAAGAAGAGGAAGAGTCCTTCTTCCTTAAGACTCTTAACAATCTCTTTGGTTTTCATATTTTTTCTTTATTATCACATACCAGATTTAATTAAAAAAATTATGAGGCACAGAAGAGGAAGAATCCTTCTGTGTGAAGCCTCTTCTGCACCACTTAATTCATCAAAAAAATAATTTCTCTATGTGAGGAAGTGGTGGAGCGCCAAGAGTTGGCACCCCTTGGGTTTCCTTGATACCTCTTTATTACCTATTTAAATGGGGTGCCTCTTATGGGATAAGGTTTGAAAATTGATGAAATATTAGAGACCTTGGCATGAGATAAGAGAGAAAAAAAAAACTAAAAAAAATCAGAAGAAAACATAAGAAAAAATTGAGTGAAAAAGATAGAAAGAAGAGAGGTGAGAAAAATAGCAAGTGAGGTGTGCTTGTCCTAGAGTTTGAGTTTTCTATGTATTGGAGTACAAAATCAAATCCTAGGTTTTTGGAGAAAATTGTCTTGGCATGATTCTAGTGGAGAAATCAAAGGTAATAGTATGTTGGTGTGATCATTCTTTGAGAAAGAAGTCAGTAGTGTTCTTGTGAAGAAAAGGCTGTGGTGGTGCATCGGTTGGGAAGGACCTTGACCATCTTTCATGTAGATCACTATTGAAGGACTTCTGCTTTAGAATCTCGTAGAGATCACCTTCTTACCATACTACTCATTTGAGGAAGTATAAGTTTTTAACCCTTTGCATGCTTGGATTTTGTTTTGTTCGATATCTATAAGGTGATACTAAGGGTTTGAGTTTCGATTCAACAATTTTAATTGTTAAAGCTTTCGATTTACATATCAAAATTTTTTAAAATTCATATTCCACTACATGATTGGAACCCAATAATAGATATAATTTTTTTTTATTTTCTATATACTCTGTCTACCTAAGATAGGATCGGCTCAGATAACTTCTTAGTTGGCTAAATTAATGACTTGGTTGGCTAATGGATCTTCTGGGTTGGCTTACAGAACTTATGAATTTTTACTACTTTCTATATTTTTTTGCTTCTGAGATTGAGTTGACTATCCCATTCTTATGAGTCGGCTAAACTCTAACCTTAGTAGGCTATGTTATTTTCATAATCGGCTTAGAAGAATTTATAAAATCTTCAGCCTTTTGTCTGCACCCTAAATTTGAGAATGAGTCAGCTATCCATATAGATAAGTTAGCTATGATCCTATCTTGGTTGGCTCATATGAAAACTTGGTCGGCTAAAGGAAAGCATCTAAATTTCGTATCTTTCTATCATTTTTCTTGAACTGAGACTGGATTGGCTAATCTTCTTTCTTGATCAACTCAAAAGCATGGAAGTATGCCAAGATTGATTTATTATATTTTTGAGTAACTTTCTTTGTTCAAACATATTCTAGACTAGACATGCCTACTCAAAATTAATTTTTGAATGGATTTTACTATGGTGCTCCAAAGCCTCTTTTAATCATTTTATTGTTGACTTTTTTTAGCCATCCATTTTAAGATGGAAAGCATTGATTTGTTTATCAGCAATCAATTTTAATTGATCATGTGTGTAGCTAGTGCGATAAATAAGTCAAACTTCATATGCAATGCAAAAAAAAAAAATTGATGGATGTTTTGGAAGTTGCACCTTCCTTCTCCTTCTCGATTGAGCACCACCCCTCTCCCTCCCTTCCTCCTTCTTGATTGAGCATCATGCCTCTTCCCACTAGAGGTCGGTATGTGGTGATGGGCCCAAGCGATGGAGGAAGAAGGGGGCCGATGTGTGGCTACAAGAAGGTGAGCGACAGATAAGAGAGAGGAAGGGAGCAGTGAAGGAGAAAGACGATGGGGAAGTGAGAGGCGGGGAGATGAGTAGCAGCAGTGTGGAGGCGATCGGTGGAAAGGTGGGCGAAGAAGGAGGAAAAGGGTCGGGGGAGGGTGGGATGGCATCGAGATAGTCGGCGATGGCAATGTTGTGGGGGTAAGAGCTACAGGCACCCAAGGGGGGTAGGGGGGACCACGAGCATGTTGGGGGGTTGGATGGGTTGGAGGGTGAGGGTGGAGAAGCCACATGTTGTGGGGTGGAGAAGCCACATGCTGTGAGCAGGTGAGGGTGTAGAGGAGCCACGGGTGGCGGGAGGGCACAATGAAGTCACAGGTGAAGGGAGATGGAGGAGCCATGGGCGGAGAGCTGGGGGGGCATGGAGGAGTCGCGAGTGGCACCGGAGGGTGGGTGGGTGTGAAGAAGCAATAGGTGGCACCATGGGGAGGTGGGTAGAGGAGGAGGATGGAGGGCGATGTGCAGTGGTGAAGAGGCGGGTAGTAACGAGGAGAAGCTACAACAAAGAAGAAGAAAAAAAAAAAATTAAGAATAATAAAAAATTATTTTTACAAAAAATAATACAATATAAAAAAGTGATAGTATGATAATATCTTAAATGCCCTTTATAAGAAAATATTATTAAAAAAGTACTGTAGCAAGATCCTTTTTGAATAGATAGACTTGTTCAGAAGTATTTCTAGGCCAGACTTTTTTTTATTAAATTCTTTCGTATCTGAACTCAGTTTTTTTGCTTCTAAAATTTGAAATTTTGACTTAGAAACATAAGATTATGTAAATTTGAGAGGACTTTTTCTGGAATGGGATCAACTTTTGAGTATTATAAGAAATCATACAATCACTCTCAAAAATATTGCTAGTAATCATAATTTGTATCAAACTCTTTTGACATCATTAAAATCAAATTCAGGACTAACAATCTCCTCCCTTTTGATAATGATAAAACCCTTAATACTACCTTTCAAGGACTAATAGGTTTTGAAATTTTGATGCAAAGTATCTTAAAAGCAAAGATCAAGCATTTATCAAATTTTAATCAAAGTTCCCCCTTTCTTAGGTGAATAAGGCAATATTCTTGAAATAACTCTGAACAAATCAAATTTTAAACAAGTTTTAGACAAAACTCCTTTCTTATGTAGAAAAACAATATTTTAGAATTTGCTCTCCTAATTTCTCTCAATTTCTCCCAATTCTCCCCATTTTTGTCATAATCAAAAAGGGTTAATAATTTTTTTCCCTTAATTTCTCCTCCTTTTTAAGTACATTTATTCATCAACATAATCAACCATAAGCCATTTAATCATTCAATTATTTTAATGACAATCAATCAGTCAATCAAGAATATCCTCATTCATTTCATAAAAATATAATATTGCATTGATAATCAAAGTTTTTACATAATATTAAAAAGCCTATCCTTTTATAAAAAAAGACATACAAGGACAAGGCAAGTATAAAAACATAGATAAATATTAAAAAAATATAAAATATCAGGTATCCTAAGGTAGGGGTCAATCAAAGGTCAGTACAGGATTAGAAAGAGGTGGTAGATCTCGAGAGTCTAAAGATCCTGAAGCATGATCCCACACATCTAACATCTATCTGATCAATATCCTCATCGAGCCTAGAAGCCTATTGTGAATGTGCTAAACTATATTCTCCAACTGATCATCAGCTAATCTAATCCTCTGAGGAGCAAAATCTTTTGGTTGAGTGGGCTAAGCAATAGATGTGCAAGGGACTTGCTCTTGTTGTTCCCCTGACTTAGTATTAGCACTCTCTATCTCTTTGTCCATCTACTTCCTCTCTTTCCCCTCCTTTCGGATCCAATGACTATTAATTTTAATGTAACCCATTCTGCTTAGTGAGTGCTCATTGTAAGTATCGAAATGCTATAATTTTTTTTTGAGAGTTCACCATCAATGTTGATTCTAAACTCCTTGAATGCAAAAGTGAGAACATCCCATAAAGTAGAGCTGATTTAACATGAGAAGCTGTCTCCTACATTACTTTGATCACAATGGTTGGTAGGTTGAAAGGAATTTCATGTACAATATAACGCATAATAGTACATCTCCTTTTGTAACAAAATCAAAATTACCAACTCTTAGAAAAAAATTCTGGCTATCATATGGTGAAGAAGTCTCATTTTCATAGAAAATCTCTTTACCAGAATCTCCTCAAACTCTACCCCATTATTTCCACCCAACATAGTCCTCAACCTAGTACACTTGTCTTATAATTGATCTAAACCATTAATGGTGCCTTGAGAAGGTGTCCAAGTCTATCTGCATTGAGTCTAATCTTAATTTTTTTCATCTCTGTGTCAATAATATTGTATCCAACTTTAACATGTCCATAGAATTCTCGAACCATATTGAGATAAGGAGGTAAGTCCAAAGTGCATAGGTATTCCCAACCTAGGATTTTGATTTTCCTACCAATCTCAAGTCCCTCTGCCAAAAATTGAAATTCTATCTTCCTTCCAGTAGTTACTAACCTTGATGAGAGAGGAATTGCTTTATTTTCTTACCTAAACTCAATCTCTTTGCTTCCAAACTTGAAACTTTGACTTGGGAATATAAGATTATTTAAATTTGAAAGGACTTCTTCTTAAATGAGGTCAACCTTTGAGTATTATAAGAAATCTTATAATCACTCTCAAAAATATTATTAGTAATCATACTTTGTATTTAAATTCTTTTGACATCATCAAAATTAATTCCAAAGCTAACAATCTTCTTTTTTTATTGATGACAAAATTCTTTGAGTACTACCTTTAAGCACTAAATTTTGATACAAAGCATCTTAAAAGCAAAGATCAAATATTTATCAAATTTTAATCAAAGCTCCCTCTTTCTTATATGGAATAAGACAATATTTTTGAAATAACTTTAAACAAATCAAATTTTAAATAAGTTTTAAATAAAACTCCCCCTTTCTTATGTAGAAAAGCAATATTTTTTTTAATTTGCTCTCCTAATTTCTCTCAATTTCTCCCAATTTTCTCCTAATTCTCCCCTTTCTATCATAATCAAAAAGGGTTAATAAATTTTTTTTCTTAATCTCTTTATTTTTAAGTACATTTATTCATCATCATGATCAACCATAAGCCATGTAATCATTCAATTATTTTAATGACAATCAATCAGTCAGTCAAGAATATACTCATTCATTTCATAAAAACACAATATTACATTGATGATCCAAGTTTTTACATAATATTAAAAAGTCTATCCTTCTATAAAAAGACACATATACAAGGACAAGGCAAGTATACGAACATAGACAAACATAAAAACATGCAAAATATGAGATATCCTAAGGTGGGGGTCAAAGGTCGGTGCAAGGTCAGAAAAAGATGGTAGATCTCGAAAGTCCCAAGGTCCTAAAGCATGGTCCCATTCATTTGACATCCGTCTAATCAATATCCTCATCGAGCCTAGAAGCATCTCATGAATGTCCTGAACTATCTCCTCCAACTAATCATCAGTTAATCCAACCCTCTAAGGAGTAAAATCTTCTGGTTAAGTAGGTTGAGTAGTAAATGTGCAAGGGGCTTGCTCTTGTTGTTCCTCTAGCTCAGTATCAGCTCTCTCTCTATCAATGTCTCCATATGCTTCCTTTCTTTTTCCTCTTTTTTAGATCCAACAACTGTTAATTTTGATGTAACCCATTCTGCTTAGTGGCCGATCATTGTAAATATCAAAATACTGCAACTTCTTTGAGGGTTCATCATCTAGATTGATTACAACCTCTTTGAATACAAGAGTGAAGAACATCCCATAAAGTAGAGCTGGTTTAGCATGAGAAGCTACCTCCTACATTACTTTGATCATAATGGTTGGTAGGTTGAAAGAGATGTTATGTACAATATGATGCATGATAGTAACATCCTGTTTTGTAACAAAATCGAAATGACCAACTCTTGGAAAGAAAATCATGGCTGTTATATGGTGAAGAAGTCTTATTTCCTCAAAAATTCTGTTGACCAAAATCTCCTCAAACTCAGAAAGAACAGGAAGAAATTTCAAAAGAAAAGATATCTCTAATACAAGAAAATCAAAACTTAAAGATAGAAATAGATAAATTAAAACCACTTGTAGAAAAGTTTACCACAAGTTTAGAAAAATTTTAGATAATTTTTAATAATCAAAAGCAGTGTATAACAAAATTGATCTTGGTTAAAATCCATTGAAAAAGCAAAAAATTCTAAAAAATATCTTTGTCAAAATCTCTCATGCTAAATTATCAAATGTTTCATGTTTCAGCTGTGGTTAAGTAAGACATAAATCAAATGCATACTTTTTTAGTAGATTTGGTAGCTCAAATATAAGAAAAATATAGGTTCCAAAGAGAACCATAGTAACTAACCAAAAAGTACCTAAGAAAGCTTGGTACTTAAAATATAGAACTTGAATTTCTACTGTAGGTGTGTCTTGAGACCCACGGATCAAAAATAATATAGTATCTTAATAGTGGGTGTGCAAGACATATAATGGATGATGAATCCTAATTTATCACTTTGGAGGCAAAAGATGAAGAGATGGTCATCTTTTGAGATAATAGTAAAAAAAAGATCATCGGCTTAAATAACATTCATATCACTCCCTCTATATTTATTAAAAATATTTTAATGGTTGATGGTCTTAAGTATAATCTTCTTAGTATTGGCTAATTTTGTGATAAGAGTTTTAAAGTTATTTTTAAATCTTCTATGTGTATTATGACTACTCCCAAAGATGATGGTATAAAATTCATTGGACATAGGTATGATAATATTTATATGATAGATTTGGATGACTATCTATGTAAAATATATAATAACTAGTAGCAATGAGTACCAAAATCAATGAGACTAGTTAACTTTAGCATCGTAGACTTACTCATTTTGAGTATGAATTTACTTTCAAAACTTATCAGAGATGATTTATTTATCGGTTTGCCAAATTAAGTTTTGAAATCATAAGATTTGTGATGCTTGCCAACTAGAAAAGCAAACTAAAGTATCTTTTAAATCTAAAAATATTATTTCAACTTTTAGGCCCTTAGAGTTATTGCATATGGATTTGTTTGAATCCACTTAGACTATTATACCTAGGGGTAAATGACATGATTTTATGATTATCTATGATTTTTCATCTTTTACTTGAATTCTATTCTTAGTATATAAAAATGAAACATTTTCAATTTTTTCTAAATTTTATTGGAAGGCCTCAAATGAAAAAGGTTTATGAATTCTTAATACTTGTAATGATCATAAAACTGAGTTTGAAAATTAAGATTTAAAAAAAATGCAATACAAAGGATCTTGAACATAATTTTTCTACACCCAGGATGCCTCAACAAATGGGATAGTAAAGAGAGAGAATATGACATTAGAAAAAATGGTCATACCATGTTATACGAAAACAACCTCCCAAAATATTTTTGGATGGAATAAATTAACATAGTATGCTATATTTAAAATCATGCTTTGATTAGATATATTTTGAAGCAAACATCCTATGAGCTTTGGAAATATAAAAAACCAAACATGGGATATTTTCATATTTTTGATTACTAATGTTTTGTTTTGAACAATAGTAAAGATAAATTAAAAAAAATTGATGCAAAACTGAATAAAGGTATTTTTCTTGATTACTTCTCTTCTAGCTAAGTATATAGAGTTTTTAATAAAAGCATCTTAACTATAGAGCAACGTTGCATGTTATTTTTTATGAGACTAATGATCTTCCATTAAGGAAGAGAGAGATTATTAATGATATAGGTCCAATTTAAGAAGGAATAAACTCACCTTAAAGGACTTAAGGACTACCATACAGGATGAGAAGGAACATGAAGAAAACGATAAAGATGAAGGTAAAGACCAACAAGATCAACAAGAACAAACCTCAAGTTATATATGATCTACCAAGAAAATGGAGGTATATTCACAATCATCTTAAGAAAGTTATTATTGATGATCCTATACATGAGATAAAAACTTGCTCTTCACTTAGAGATATATACAATCACCTTGCCTTTATTTCTCATATTGAACTAAAAACTATAGATAAAACTAAAAAAGATCATGATTGGATTAATGCCATACAAGAAGAACTTAATCAATTTCAAAGAAATAATGCATGAATCCTAGTAAGTAGATCTAAAGATCGTCCCATAATTAGAATAAAATGGATATTTATGAATAAATTAGATGAAAATAGAAATATTATTAAAAATAAAAATATAATTAAGAATAAAACAAGATCAGTAGCTAAAGAATATAACCAAGAAGAGAGAATTAATTTTGATGAGATTTTTGCACCAATAGCTAGATTTGAGACTATTAGACTCTTACTTGCTCATACTTATTACATAGATTTTAAATCATTTTAAATAAATATTAAAAATATTTTTTTAAATAGTTATTGTCACGCCCCCGATCCGAGATTTTGAATCGAGGGTCATGGCAACCGCCGCATACTCATAGAAAACTCTTCCCATAAGCATGCAAGGCATCTTATCATACTATCCTAAAACAACAGCGGAATAATTAGTCAACAATTTAAATCTAAAATATAACGACCTAAATTTTTTCTTTAATATCTCAATAAATTCAACAACGATTCAAAGGCTTTGCATCAAATTCAATAAGCCTTTCAACCTAAAATAAAAGTATGAAGATTCTGCTTCTGATCACTCTTCCACTCATATCTTGTATCATCTTAATTCCTCAACATCTGTAAAAACAATAAAAATAGGAGGTAATGAGCTAGACAGCCCAGTAAGCAATGATCACTTTTCAATAGATTTCATCAGACATTTAAGTAAATCATTATTTATAGAAAATAAATATACAGAGTTCATCAATTCGAAATCAATTTCAATTATGCAACATAATTCATACCAAATTCATTTCTTTTTCAAAAATTCAAGTTTCTTTCCAAATTTCAATTTCTTTTGTTCTTTAATTTCTTTTCGTCAACCATGAGCTATGACCACATTTTTCTTGTGGCAGGGTCATAATACCGCGTATCTGCTTGCGGTAGGCTGCGAATCATCTGGCAGCCATGTCCTTTGGAACCGCTGGTCTCTCTGGCGGTTTGTCGCTGGTCTCTCTGGCGACATGTCGCTGGTCTCGCTGGCGACATAAACCCTCAGGACAATCAATTGCCAACGTATATGCCCCCATTTGCGGGGTCCTTTACATAGTCAGGTTGTCAATTCATAATGTTTCTTATATCATAATTCTTCATAAATCATATTTCATATTCTAATTTCGATAATAAAACATATAATCATGTAGTATCGAAATCAATCAATGTAATGCATCATGAAATCAATATGTTTAATCATGCTTCATCATAACATTTCAAATAAGATATTTTCATAATAAAATACCATTCATCCAATTCATGTATTGTTTCACAAATCATGTCAGAAGAATACATTATAATTTACCGATAAATCTAGAAAAAGTGAAACATTACTTACCTCGAACGCACTCCAATAAATCCACATAATTCTATAAATTTTCTTCCAAAAAATTATGTTCGTAGATCATATCATAATATTTCATGATTAAACATCCACAATCCTATACAGAATCAATTTCAATAATTAGAAAGAATACGAATACTATATTTCAACGGTTTAGATTGGGTCCGATCATCTAATTTTATCTAATCAAAATCTAATTAGGACCTAAATGATCCAAAGTTTGACTATCAGATCAAATCGGATTCGAAGTGATAGGATCGAGGTTTCTTCATCGATTTCATAAAATCAAGTAGAGAGACAATCAGAGGAGAGAGAATTCATGAGGTATAATTCGAATTGATCAGGTGACACAATCCAACATTACAATTGATCCAATATCTTGATTGGTGAAATCAACATGATCAAATCAAGTCATGACTAGATCGGGATCATGGATGATCAAATCTAAAGATTCATGGTCTGATCAAGGTGGGTGCCAGTACGCTGTCTGACAATCATGGATCAGGGTTCTTCATTAGAATCAGATCAGACTTATTAAAAAAATTTTTTTCATTCACTAACCTTTTTTTAGAGAGAGAATCAATCAAGAGAGAGAATATTTTAGAGAGAGAAAATTCTAGAGAGAGAAAATTTTAGAGAGAGAAAACTCATCTTGAATTCTTCAGACAATATGATTCAATAAATTCTGATCGATCAGATCAAATCATGCTAAAATTATCATGTGGATAATTCAATAAGATTATGAGAAATAAAATCTAAAAATACCTGATCTGATCAAAGTGGATGTCGGTGTATCGTCCGACGATCACAGATCAAAAATCTATTACGAGAATCATTTAAATTCATCATCATTCTTCTCAAAATTAAAAATCTTAGGAGAGAGAAATAATCTAGAGAGAGGATTTTAGAGAGAGAAAGTAGAGAGAGAAAGTCCAATTTTAGAGAGAGAAAATACTAGTTCAGGCTGAAGAGAGAGAGGGAAGAGAGAGAAACTCTCTTTCTCATATTTTATTATTTATCTCATTATTTATTAATTAATTTTATTTTTCTCTTTCTTCTTTTCTTTCTTTCTCATTTTTTTTCTTTTTCTTCACGGAAGAGAGAGGAGAGAAAATCCTATTTATTATATTATTATATTATTATTATATTATTTTTTTTCTTTCTTTTTTTTTTCCTTTTCCTTTTTCTTTTCTTTTTCTTCTTTTTCTTTTCTTTTTCTTTTCTTTTCCTCCTTCTTTTCTTTTTCTTTTTCTTTTCCTTCTTCTTCTTTTCTTCTTCTCCCGTGGGCTTGTTTTGGGCTGAAACAGGGGACTGTGAGGTCCCCTCGTTGGGTGGCCGGCTGACGGCATGGTCGGCGTGAGACGACTGTCGGCAGGAGGAGAGGCGATCCGCGGTAAGAGGAGGCCAAACCGGTGGTCGACGGTGACCACCGGCGACGGAAAAACGGCAAAAAAAGAAGATTTTTCCGCAACAAAATCCGGCAACTTCGATCGCCGGCGAGCGTGCACATCGGCACGAGAAGGAAGGGGGAGGAGAGAGGAAGGGGAGGAAGCTTACCTCCAATGCCGGCGAGGTTTTTCCGGCGAGAAATTGGATGGCACAAGGATGGGTCTCCGTGATAAAATTTCCGACGATTGCCGTCGTTTTGCCCCGGGATTCTTTGGTAGGAAGAAGGGAGAAGGGTCTCCCCTTTAAATAGAACCAAAGGAGAGGAGTTTGACTCCTCTCCGGTGAGGTTTCCGACTCCGATTAGGAGCCGGTCAGGAGAAGAAGACTCCCTGTGGGAGTCTTCATCAATTTTTTTTTTTTTTTTGGGCTACTGGGCTATCACATTCTTTCCCTCTAAAAGAAATTTCGTCCTCGAAATTTTTCTTGCCTGAGTCTTCATAGTTTCTTACTTGAATCTCATCCACAAATATTCTAATTCTTGATACAAATTCATTCTTAAATCATTTCATAAGAAAAAGTTGGTACATCAAATATTGATCTGAACGGAACCATCCTTTTTCTTATTTATCAAGATCACCATCTCAAAGATTTTCAATGTTTCAAGATTTCAAAATTATGATCTTATTTCCTGTAAAAATTAATATTCAATATCTCATGACTCAAATTAAAATCAAATCTATCTCTTGTGAATAGAAGAGGATCAATGTCTCTATTCTTGCATAAGAACTTCATTCATCATCATCATTCATTTTTTTTTTTCAAAATATTAACCACTCTTAATTTCAACCCATCATAAGATAGGAAAAACATACTTCTTATGAATCATATGATGACATCCTAATCAATCAAAATTCAAAAATATTTTCTCTTATTCGTACTTTCAAAGGTTGAAGATTTATCATTTCAATCTCATTCTCGAGCTTTTGATATTTTAATTCTCGATACAACTTCATCATTAAGTTATTTCATAAAGATCAATATCACCATTGTTGATTGAATCAATATCACTATTTCTAGTCATTGAAATTTTCTTACTCAAACCCTCAAACTCTTAAATATTCTAATTCTTGAAGCAAATTTTATCATTAAGTCATTCCATAATAAAAATCAATAACTCAAAAATTGATCTAAATCAAAACTATATTTTTCTTATAATCAAAATCAATGTCTCTATTCTAAGTAAGTATATCAATTTTCTTTATCTAAACATTAACAACTCTTAATTAATCAATTCATTATCAAATTAAATTATAAATAACTCCAATCCATCTTTTGTAGAACAATCGTCAATATCAATAGATAACCTCAATCTTTTTCATTCAGTCTGAGAAATAATAATAATCAAAAGAGTTCTAACTTTAAATTTCATTATACTCTGGAGATAAATATTTGAGTATAATAATCTAAGATCGAAATCATCATTCGATAAACAATCTCAAATTCTTTCTAATAAATAAAGAATTATAAAATTTAATTCTAGGATAGAGAAAATTTATCTCTAAATATTCTAAATCTAAAATCAAAAATCAAAGGTCCACTCATCCTAGAATTAGGATGCTAATTATTTTTGTAGCATAGTAGATGGAAGCTCTACTTTTGAAAATCATATTAGGGATATCCAAAAATAATTCAAAATTTTAAAATATTATTCTTTCTAATATCAATAATTTTTTTGTATCAAACCATATCATCTATCATAATTTTTTAACTCAAAGGGTCAACATTCCTGACTTACTCAAAGTAGTCCAGATTACCATGCTTCCGCTACGCACTCTGATCTAACAATCAAAATTTCTTAGCTTCACCAAAAAAAATTTGATCAAATTATTTCTTTATCTTATCAATAGAAAAGATCTAAAATTTTAAATTTCAATTGAAGTCAAAGATTAACTTTTGATTCTCATTCATACTTTTACTGGTGTACAATAATCTTGATTAACCCTTGAGTCCAATATCATATTTAAACCATCATATAGATTTACTATAATCAATATGAATCAAATCTTAATTCTCATATCACTTCAATTCGATAATTTTCAAACCAAAAATCTTTATAAGTTAAATCAACGAGAAAATCCTTCGATGCTCCACCAAATTTGGACATAATCAGAATATATATGAATTTCAAATCATTAATATTTTTTTTTCTAAAATTTCTATCATCAGGATCTTCAATATCTATTAAATATCCTTTCATAACAATCATACAGGCTTCAAAAAATCAAATCTCCATTTAATAGTAGATTCAATTAAGGACCTCGTTAACAAAAGCAAAGGAAACTCCATATCAATTCTTAAATCCAAGATTTCTAAATTGTAAATTCACATAGGTCCCTTAATCTGAAATAAATATAAATCAGATCTTTTATCTTAATCTGAAGATATCAATTTTTCATTAACAACCTCAACAATAATATCAAAAAATCTCTTAATCAACTTAGATATGAAATCTTTAAATTGAAATTTCACACACATCATGTAGTCTCCAAGAGACATAATAAGATCCATTATTTAGATCTAAAGATGATGATTAAAGCTTCCAATACAATGAATATTCTACAACCTCATAATCAATTTCATCAATAAGAAATAGGTTTCTTTGCAATATCCTCAAATATGCATTCATCCTAATATGCCACTTTATATATAATCCACATACCAAATTTAATTTTGATAAATATTCCAATCAAGCATCATAAAAGATTTTTCTTAGTCCATCCTGAAATAATATTTTATTATCAAATCTTTATCTTGCCAATAATAGTCAACTTCTCAACTAGAAGTAATATCATAATATTATTCTCACATCGAATTTGAACTTACGATTCACTTTGAATAACCAATGATCAAATTAATAACCACAATGCATAATAAAATTTTATGTCAATCCTTTTGTGATTACTTTCGATCAAGATCTAACTAATCATATCATGATCTATAGATTATCCATCATATTTCAAACTCCATATGTCATTATCTCTTGTGATCCTTTCATACATAATCTCAATGTTTAATCAAAATTTATAAATATTTCTCCCACTACAATCATTAAAGATCTACACTATAATGTCCCTGGTGTCTATCCACTTACACCCATTCTATATCTGATTCTATGTTTCATAATTCATTCACTTATGCTCTGATACCATATTAATTGTCACACCCCCGACCCGAGATTTTGAATCGAGGGTCATGGCAACCGCCGCATACTCATAGAAAACTCTTCCCATAAGCATGCAAGGCATCTTATCATACTATCCTAAAACAACAGCGGAATAATTAGTCAACAATTTAAATCTAAAATATAATGACCTAAATTTTTTCTTTAATATCTCAATAAATTCAACAACGATTCAAAGGCTTTGCATCAAATTCAATAAGCCTTTCAACCTAAAATAAAAGTATGAAGATTCTGCTTCTGATCACTCTTCCATTCATATCTTGTATCATCTTAATTCCTCAACATCTGTAAAAATAATAAAAATAGGAGGTAATGAGCTAGACAGCCCAGTAAGCAATGATCACTTTTCAATAGATTTCATCAGACATTTAAGTAAATCATTATTTATAGAAAATAAATATACAGAGTTCATCAATTCGAAATCAATTTCAATTATGCAACATAATTCATACCAAATTCATTTCTTTTTTAAAAATTCAAGTTTCTTTCTAAATTTGAATTTCTTTTGTTCTTCAATTTCTTTTCATCAACCATGAGCTATGACCATATTTTTCCTGTGGCAGGATCATAATACCGCGTATCTGCTTGCGGTAGGCTGCGAATCATCTGGCAGCCATGTCCTTTGGAACCGCTGGTCTCTCTGACGGTTTGTCGCTGGTCTCTCTGGCGATATGTCGCTGGTCTCGCTGGCGATATAAACCCTCAGGACAATCAATTGCCAACGTATATGCCCCCATTGGCGGGGTCCTTTACATAGTCAGGTTGTCAATTCATAATGTTTCTTATATCATAATTCTTCATAAATCATATTTCATATTCTAATTTCGATAATAAAACATATAATCATGTAGTATCAAAATCAATCAATGTAATACATCATGAAATCAATATGTTTAATCATGCTTCATCATAACATTTCAAATAAGATATTTTCATAATAAAATACCATTCATCCAATTCATGCATTGTTTCACAAATTATGTCAGAAGAATACATTATAATTTACCGATAAATCTAAAAAAAGTGAAACATTACTTACCTCGAACGCACTCCAATAAATCCACATAATTCTATAAATTTTCTTCCAAAAAATTCTGTTCGTAGATCATATCGCAATATTTCATGATTAAACATCCACAATCCTATACAGAATCAATTTCAATAATTAGAAAGAACACGAATACTATATTTCAACGGTTTAGATTGGGTCCGATCATCTAATTTTATCTAATCAAAATCTAATTCGGACCTAAATGATCTAAAGTTTGACTATCATATCAAATCGGATTCGAAGTGATAGGACCGAGGTTTCTTCATTGATTTCATAAAATCAAGTAGAGAGAGACAATCAGAGGAGAGAGAATTCATGAGGTATAATTCAAATTGATCAGGTGACACAATCCAACATTACAATTGATCCAATATCTTGATTGGTGAAATCAACATGATCAAATCAAGTCATGACTAGATCGAGATCATGGATGATCAAATCTAAAGATTCATGGTCTTATCAAGGTGGGTGCCAGTACGCTGTCTGACAATCATGGATCAGGGTTCTTCATTAGAATCAGATCAGACTTATTAAAAAAAATTTCTTCATTTACTAACCTTTTTTTTAGAGAGAGAATCAATCAAGAGAGAGAATATTTTAGAGAGAGAAAATTCTAGAGAGAGAAAATTTTAGAGAGAGAAAACTCATCTTGAATTCTTCAGACAATATGATTCAACAAATTCTGATCGATCAGATCAAATCATACTAAAATTATCATGTGGATAATTCAATAAGATCATGAGAAATAAAATCTAAAAATACCTGATCTGATCAAAGTGGATGTCGGTGTATCGTCCGACGATCACAGATCAAAAATCCATTACGAGAATCATTTAAATTCATCATCATTTTTCTCAAAATTAAAAATCTTAGGAGAGAGAAATAATCTAGAGAGAGGATTCTAGAGAGAGAAAGTAGAGAGAGAAAGTCTAATTCTAGAGAGAGAAAATACTAGTTCAGGTTGAAGAGAGAGAGGGAAGAGAGAGAAACTCTCTTTCTCATATTTTATTATTTATCTCATTATTTATAAATTAATTTTATTTTTCTCTTTCTTCTTTTCTTTCTTTCTCTTTTTTTTTTCTTTTTCTTCACAGAAGAGAGAGGAGAGAAAATCCTATTTAATATATTATTATATTATTATTATATTATTTTTTTTTTCTTTTTTTTTCCTTTTCCTTTTTCTTTTCTTTTTCTTCTTTTTCTTTTCTTTTTCTTTTCTTTTCCTCCTTCTTTTCTTTTTCTTTTTCTTTTCCTTCTTCTTCTTCTTCTTTTCTTCTTCTCCCGTGGGCTTGTTTTGGGCTGAAACAGGGGACCGTGAGGTCCCCTCGTTGGGTGGCCGGCCGACGGTATGGTCAGCATGAGACGGCCGTCGGCAGGAGGAGAGGCGATCCGCGGTAAGAGGAGGCCAAACCGGTGGTCGACGGTGACCACCGGCGACGAAAAAATGGCAAAAAAAGAAGATTTTTCCGCAACAAAATTTGGTGACTTCGGTCGCCGGCGAGCGTGCACATCGGCACGGGAAGGAAGGGGAGGAAGCTTACCTCCGATGCCGGCGAGATTTTTCCGGCGAGAAATTGGATGGCACAAGGACGGGTCTCTGTGAGAAAATTTTCGGCGATTGCCGTCGTTTTGCCCCAGGATTCTTTGGTAGGAAGAAGGGAGAAGGGTCTCCCCTTTAAATAGAACCAAAGGAGTGGAGTTTGACTCCTCTCCGGTGAGGTTTCCTACTCCAATTAGGAGCCGGTCGGGAGAAGAAGACTCCCTGTGGGAGTCTTCATCAATTTTTTTTTTTTTGGGCTGCTGGGCTATCACAGTTATATCATGAAGAAGTTTATATACAGCAATCTTTCAACTTTAAAAATCATATTTTTTCAAATCATGTTTTCAAATTAAATAAAATTTTATATGGTTTGAAATAAGCACCTAGAGTATAGTATGAAAGACTTAGTAAAATTTTTGTTGAAAAATAATTTTTCAAAAGAAAATATAGATATTACTATTTTCATCAAAAGAAATGATGATGATATCTTAATTGTTCAAATATATGTTAATAGTGGTCTACTTGGTGCTATTAATGAAGCTTTATGTCAAGACTTCACCAACTTTATACAGAAAGAGTTTAAGATATGTATGATGGAAGAACTTATATTTTTTCTAAGACTTCAAATTAAACAAATAAAGGATCTCCATCATTTAAAGTAAATACATGAGAAAACTACTAAAGAAATTTAGGATAGAGAATGCCAAATATATTAGCATCCCCATGAGCTCTTCGTGCAACTAGACAAAGATGAGAATAGTAAAAGTGTTGACTTAAAGCTTTATAGAGACATAATTGATTCTTTGTTATATCTTACAATCAATAGACTAGATATTATATTCAGTATATATATATACACTAGATTTCAAGCTAACCCTAAAGAATCACACTTAATTATGGTTAAAGAAACTTTAAGATACATAAAAGGTACTCAAAATTTAGGTTTCTGATTTTCTAAATAATTTTCAATAAACTTAATAGGCTATTCAGATGCAGACTTTTCTAGTTATAAGTTAGATAAAAAAAGTATTAGTAAAACTTGTTAATTTCTAAAAGTAAACTTAATCTTATAATTTAGTAAGAAATAAAATTCAGTAGCATTATCTAAGATCGAGGCCAAATATATTACGGTCAGAAGTTGTTATGCATAAATTTTTATGGATTAAGCAATAACTTAAAGATTATGTCATCGAACTTAATAAAATTTTTATAAGATGTGATAATATTCATGTAATTAACTTGATTAAAAATCCTATCCAATACTTAAGAACTAAGTACATCGAGATAAGACACCATTTCATAAGAGATCATATGTAAAATAATAATGTGATGCTTGACTTTGTATATACTAATAGACAATTAGCGGATATCCTTACTAAGCCCTTAAGTGAAGATAAACTTTGTGAGATTAGAAGAGAACTAGGAATCCTTGATCCTTTTGCTTAGTATCATCCCTTAGATCTCTACTAGATTATCTTTCTGTCCATCTTTGATCAATTTCTTGAGTCTTGCTTTCGTTGATTTGAGCCTTATTTTTTTGAGATTCTTGATTATCCCTTAATTCTATCATTTTTTCTAATTAAATGCCTTTGATCTCAGCCTTCTAAACCTTTTTTTTGGGGGTGACACTATTATTGCCATAGGGAATAAGACTAGTTTCGTCCCATGGGAGAAGGGGCGACACCAATATCGCCCCCTTCAAGGTTTTTGTGTCCTTTCAGGTAGGAAATCAAGGGTGCCTTTTGGAATAAAGAGGGGACTCACAGGTCATCCCCTTCCCAAGGCTTCCTCCCCTCTACTCCATTAAACTTCTCCTCCATCCCAAAACCTCTAGATCAAGACCTCTTCTCCCTCCAAATATCTCAAATCCCACCTCAAATCTCCTAGATCCATCACCCAACATCTCTTTCCCACCTCAAGTCTTCTTGAATTGAGTTCCTTTTGCCCCAAACCCTCTTTCAAATAAGAAAACATCTAGATCCTATCATCTCCTTGCCTCAACACTCCATTTCCCACCTCTCTATCTCAAGATCTAGGACTCTCCAACTTCTTTTGAGTGGATCTTGCTCTCTCACCTCCCCATGGTGCCCAAGATAAAGCTTCTTCAAAGGAGAAAATCAGCGCTTGTTCAAGAGGAGGAAGAAAGAAAAAAAAAGGCAGCCCAAGTCCAAACCAAATCCTCTCCTCCAAGAACTCCAAATAAGTTACCTTTTTCTACGAGAAATATCTCTATGGGAAGAAATATAGACTTTAGATTTCTAGACAGAGAAGTTTACACTTGAAGAGAATATTAAGAGCTAAGGATGAGATTTTTTGTGTATGCTTAAAGGTGTTACATACGTTGATTTGGTTGGAGAATTTTATCAGAATTTTTTGCATAATAATGGAAAAGTAAGCTCTATGGTGAAGTGTATAGACATTCAGTTGGACACACATCTACTTGGTTGAATCTTACATTTGTTTTGTGAAGGCACTAGCTCAGATGTGCTTGGATAGAAAAATATTGGTATTCAATATAGTCTAGGTAGATAGAATGTGGAGAGATTTGATAAAATTAAAGCAAAAGATTTAAATATGGAAATGATACTCCTACATCATATTATGAGTAGGATTTTCTTCCCTGGTGCAGGAAGATTTAATTTTATCTTTGAGTAGGGACATCTACATCATGTATCATACTATCTATGAGATTCCCTTGAGTCTCTTCACTCTCATAATTGAGGCTATATATGAGATTATAAATCAGTCAAAGCTCCTTTACCTTATGGGATGGCACTCATTCTTGTATTTAGGAGGTTTGGTGTCAGTATTGAAGGAGAGGCTACTAGTTGTCTGGCACACGTTGATATCTATAACAGCCATTCTCTATGTCAAATATATTTTACTAAAATAAATGATCAATGGATGAAGAGCAAAGATGCCTGATATTTACTTTATCACTGAGTATGAGACAGATCCCTCTTCTGAGGTAGTTGGTAGAGACCCCACTAAGCCCCAGTCTATGAGCCGTTCTCACCATTCATCTATTAGATTAGAGGATAATCAAATTTCGGTGATTTCAGAGTAGTAGCTAGCATTCTTTTAGTAGTTCGAGGTGCTTCTTAGGAGAGAGTTGCTACATGCCATCTTCCACTGATGTGTCCATGTTATCTTATATTTTTACTGTGACTCAGATGCTTTCTAACTTGAGCTTGAGAGTTGAGCAATTAGAGGATATTATTGCCAGGCTCAGTATCAGAGTTTCTAATTTGGAGAGGAAGGTGAGGAGACTGGCACATCCTACTAGACCAAGAACTGATGATACTACTCATTTGTCGGATTTGATAGTTGAGGTAGGCAGGCTGAGAGGATTGATAGACTAGCATTTTAGTAGCTATGGCAGGAGATGAGAGGCATGAGCAACGATGTCACCATCGGGATTGCCTCTCTTCTGCAGTTCATGGGGAGGTTGATAGTGCGTCTTGATTTACTTAGAGCCCATTTAGTTGCTAGAGCTACCTAGCCCTCTTAGACTATCTATAGACCCTTTCAACCATCTGGATCCTCTCATTCCTCCAATTGTATTGGACCCTCTAATAGGACTAGAAGTCATGCCTCATCTAGACCCTTTGTTTATCAAGAGATATTTTCTTCCTTAGATGAGGATTAGGATTATGCTGTCTTACCTCTTATTACACTCTTGATGCTTGTGGCTATCTTTTGTGGCTATGGATGTTGATTGTTATTATGTATTATGGTGCTAGGTGACTCTTGATATAGTATTTGACATTATACATTAGGGTGTGATCCTTAATGTATTATGGTATTATGTGACTCTTGATGTAGTATGACATTATGTGACTCTTGATGTATTTTAATGTGGATGTTAATGTTACTTTTGATACTATATGACCTTTGATATCATGATGTTTTATCTTTTGATTATGAATGATTTTATACCTTATAATTTGAGCAGCAGATACCTTATAGTTGATCTATAAAGTATGTTTTGCTTATCTAAATTGATAATGCTAAAAAGGAGGAGTAGATATATTATTTATGGTATAAGTAGAACTATATGCTTGATTAGTTAATGTCTTTTGATTTTCTGCTCTAAGTTCACTCTGATACCAAATCCAAGATCGGGCCCCTTACCATTTTATCAAGTTATTTTTTCAATCTTTGCCTTGATACTTAATCATCTTGCTCAATTCATTTTTCTCTGATACTTTATCAATCTATCTTGCATTTGGCTTTTTCAGTGCCTTAATCCTATATTCTAACACATTTTGCTTAAAGCTCATACTCTGATAAGATGTATCAATCTAATACATTTGTATATGCCTTGAATCTATGCTTATACATTTTTAATGGCATTACTTTACTCCTATTTTTTTATATTTTATTATACTTATCTCAATATTTTATCATCACCAAAAAGAGGGGGCTTGTTGATCCAAGAATTGATTTTGATGATTATAAAATATTTTAAAAGAGTACTAATAACTATTTATCTTTCAAAAAGTTTAAAAGTATGCTTCAGGAAAGCCAAAAAATTTAAGCAAATAAGGATGCATGAAGAAGGCCAAAGTTTCACATTTTCCAAGTTGGAGACAAGAATGATGGTTTTCGAAAGCCTCAAGATCATTCAAGATAACTTTGAAAAGATAGAAGACGATTTTGCAGTATTTGGATGCCAATAATATAAGAAAATTCTTTTTTGATTATCATGAGCTGACCCCTAAATCTTAGGGGGTGACCCTTGGGTAATCTCCTTTGAATTAAGAGAAGCTGGCATGCTTTGGAGGCTTGGTATACCACAGAGGGCGATCCCTAAGCCAGGAGATGACCCTAGGGTCAACTCTTGCTATGCCACAGGGCCAAACAAAGGCTCAGATTTCTATTTTGCCACAGGAGCAACCCCTGTGTCGACCCATCTGTCAGGAGGCTACCCTAGGTCGACCTCTGGACCCTGATAACCTATAATGGCTAGTTTTTCATCCTATTTTTGATACATTTAATGCTCTCCAATCTCTCTCCAATGGCTCTAAATGGCTAGTAAAGGTTCTCCAGCATTCATTGAGGTTATAAAGGCTTTCGAAAGGAGGAAAACACATCAAGAATCAAGAAAAAATACTCTCCAAAAGGATTGAAGCATCAACTACAAGAAGCATTCATTTCAACTCTAACCAACTTTTTCAAAGGCTTTTATTACTCTCTTTTTGCTAAGAGATGCATTCAAAGGCTTCTCCAATCATTCATAAAGTACTTTTATTGCTTACATTATGCTCATTTAAGGAGCTTTGATTGTTTCTTATTGTATCATTCTTGTTCTTGAAAGAACTTTTTTTGGATGTTCCAAAACTCGAGATAAGATTGATTTGTACCTTGAAATGAAGTATATTGGATTTACTTGTGCCTGAGAAATAAGTGACAAGCTTGGCAGAGCTACGGTGATTAGTCGGTGGGATCTGATTTTGTAATCATTCAAAAATAATTAGTGGATTGAAATTTTCAAGTAAGAGCTTGAAGAGTAGATGTAGGCACTGGATTTGGCACTGAACCACTATAAGCTCTTGGGTTTGTGATGCATTGACCTCTTGTCTTGCTCTCTTATATTAATTACTTACTCTTACTTTTTTATCTTGCATTTTAGCTATACTTTCCACTTCACATCATGTATATCTTCAAAGGCACATTTTTATGACATATATCATTTAAAATTTTTTAAGAACCCAATTCACTCTCCCCCTCTTGGGTTGCATAACTTGGCAATAAATTTGAAAATATATTTTAAAATTCATGATCTTCGAAACTAGAAAGTTGTTTAATATAAACTTCCTTCAAAATGTAATCATTTAAAAATATACTTTTAACATCCATTTGAAAAGTTTGAAATTCATGAAGCATACAAATATTAAAAATAATTTAATTACTTTTAATCTAGCTACAGGTGTAAATATTTCATTAAAATTAATATCTTCTTCTTGATTATATTCTTGTGCAATTAATCTAACTTTATTCTTAACAATATTTCCTTATTTTTTGTTTCGACAAAAATATGGTCTCTAGATCTTTTAAATAAGTCTAAAATATTATTTCTTTCAAATTAATTTAATTCTCTCTGTATAGTATTTATTCAATTAGCATCTTTTTAACTTTAAGATATGCTCTTAGGTTCAATTTGAGAAATAAATACAAAATGATTTCATGCTTCTCTAATAGATGCCCGAGTCCTAATGCCTTGAGATGGATCACTAATGATTAATTCTTTTGGATGACTATGAGTATACCTCCATTCTTTTGATTATTCATTATACCTTAATAACGAGCACTTGATGATTTTTGAAGTTTCTTATCCTCTTCTTGTAGTTCTTGATCTTTTTCTTCTTATTTTTGAGAAAGGATATCTTCAATTGTCATCTTCTTCATCTCCTTATCAGGAGGACCTACATCATCAACCAAATCTACTTCCTTAAATGGAAGATAGTTAGTCTCATCAAAAATAATATGAAGTAATTCTTCTATCATTAGAGTTTTTTTATTGAAAATTCTATAAGCTTTACTAGTAGAAGAGTATCTCAAAAAAAAATTTCACCAAATTTTGTATCAAATTTCTCTAATTTATCATTATCATTATTTAAGATAAAATAGTGACATTCAAAATCTTTGAAATATGGAATGTTTGGTTTCTTCCTTTCCAAAGCTCATTTGGAGTTTTCTTTAAAATAAGTCTAACTAATACATAATTTAGTATATAATATGTTGTGTTAATTACTTCGACATTAAAGTATTTTGAAAGGTTGCTTTCATAAAGTATGTTCCATGTCATCTCTTCTAGATTCCTATTCTTTTTTCCACTACCTCATTTTATTGAGATTTTCTAGGGACTAAAAACTATGATTAATGCCATTTCAAAACAAAAAGAATTAAATTCTTGGTTCTCAAATTTAATACTATGATCACTTCTAATTTTCAGAACATTCAAACCTCTTCATTTGTGAGTTTCTTAATGGATTTAAAAAAGCATAAAAAGCCTCATCTTTATGCACAAGAAATAAAAACCAAATACATCTTAGATAATCATCAATAATGACAATATCATATTTCTTGCTATCTTGGCTTGTAATCCTAGTTGGCTTAAATAAATCTATATGCAATAATTCCAATAGCCTAGTAGTTGAAACAACATTTTAGTCTTAAATAAAGATTTAGTTTGTTTATTCAATTGACATGCATCACAAATTTTATTCTTTTAAAAATTATTTTTTGAAAAATCATTGACTAAATTTTTTCTAGCTAATTTTGTAGTTAATTCTATGTTTGCATGCCCTAACCTATTATGTCAAATTTAACTAGATTCATTGACTTTGGCATCTATAGCTACTAAAAGTTGCATGTTTTCTTTAGTCAAATTATCAAGATCCACTAAGTATATGTTTCTATATCTATGTCCTACGAACTTGATACTATTATCAATAGAACTAGTTACAATATAATGAGATAATTTAAAAAAATATATAAAATTCTTTCTTACACAATTGACTTATACCGAGCAAACTATATTTTAGTCTACTAATAAGCAAAATATTTTTCAATATATGTGTATGGGGTTATTTGAATGTTACCATGACCAATAGTTTTTTCTTTTTCATTATCTCCAAAAATTACAACCCCTCCATCTTTAGCTCTAGGGTGATGTCTCGTTATGTACGTTGAGCATCTATTATCCAAATACTATTTTTTTTTATAGTATGGGATGCCAAGTAAGCTTACAAAATGGATATCAAGTTATAACTTTAGGCAACCAAATCATCTTGGGTTCTTTAAGGTTAGTTGGTTTTTTTTTTTTTTTTGGAACTCAAATTTGTCTAACTACACCATGACCAAATTTCTTTGTATTACAATGAAAAGCTTTATGGCCTACTCTAGTACTTAAAGCAAGTAATTGAAGCATGCTCAGATGAAGATTTTACAAACATATTCCTAATAAAACTTTTGCTTTTTCAAAGAATTATATCTTAAACCTGCTTTATCAAAAATAGCTTTTTGATTTTCTAAAATCATTTGTAACTTTTTAGACCTTAAAGTAAATTTATCAACTATGAGTTCTATTCTATTGACTTCCTCTTTTACTTTATTTTCTTTACTAAAAACATTATTTTCATTTTGAAATGTATCCATTTCTTCAACAAGAAATTGAGTTTCCTTTTCAAGCTCCTTATTTTTATACCCTAGCTTTCTCAAATCATTAATTAATTCATAAAATATATCTTGTAATTCTTCAAAAATAAATTTAGATTGGTTTTTAAGGCACACTTCATCTTCATATGCCATGAAGCATAGGTTGGCCACCTTTTCTTTATCCATTTTTTCTTCGAAGCTTGTGTCATCACTGTTGCTCCAAGTGACTATTATGGCTTTCTTTATGTACCCTTTGAAGCCTTTCTCAAGCAAGAGACAGTCGGCCTTAAAATTTTTAGGCTTATTGCATTCATAACATAGGGTTGGCTACTCCTTTTCTTATCTTTACTTGCTTCCCGCTTGCTCATGCCCTTCTCATCAAAACCCTTCCCTTTTCTCCTTATTAACCTTTTGAATTTTTTAATAATCATGATCATTTCATGTTCATTATTGGATTCATCTGACTCATCACTTTCATTATCTTCTTTGACCATTGATCTGTATACTATGGTCTTCTTTTTCTTTGACTTTTCTTATATACTTTGATGTATACTCAACTTATGAGTCATAAGTGAGCCAATAAGCTCTTTCAAGGGCAGCTTGTTTAAGTCCTTTGCTTCTTAAATAGATATCACCTTAGCTTTACAACTTCTTGACAATGACCTAAGAATTTTTGTACAAATTCACTATTAATATAGGACTTACCAAGACTCTTTAATCCATTAATAATAATAGTAAATTTTATAAATATTTCAATGATTATTTCATAAGATTTCATCTTAAATAATTTATATTTATATACAAGCATATTAATTTTAGATTCTTCTACTTGATTAGTATCTTTATACATAATCTCTAATCTGTCTCAAATCTCTTTAACAAAAATATAACTAAAAATTTTGTTAAATTTATTTATTTCAAGAGCATAATATAAAATATTTATGTTCTTCTCATTTAGCTAAGACATCCTCTTATCAAGCTCATTCCAATCCTTTTCTAATTTGGGAGAGAGAACACCATCAATAATAATACTAAGTATATGAGAGCCATCAATTATAACACTCTACATATTATAATCAAGAGCTTGAATATTTTTTTTATTTATGCTTTACAATATGTATAGTTGGTGCCATTAAAAGAACGTTATCTATTGGAAAACTGGCTTTCCAACTAGAGAAGATCCAATAGAGGTTACCATGATCTTTAACTCTTCTGACTTATTATCCAGAGATAGCAACCTAAGAAGTGAGGTGGATGAATTAGATTCTTTAAAAATTTTTAAAAATATATATGTACTTTTGCAAAATTACTATTGCAAGATATAAGTATGTTTGTGAGGTGCCAAGAGCAAAATAGATAATAATTACATAAGCTAGAGAAAATTTTAACACACAATCACAGATATAATAAATTTATAGTGGTTCGGTGCTAAATTCAGGATCTACATCTACTCTCCAAGATCTCCCACTAGAAAATTTTAATTTTAACCACTTCTCGATTATAGTTAGACTATTTTACTTAGGTTGATAATTAAATCTAATTGATTTTGCTCACACTCATAAATCACAGCATGTCCAACTAAGTCTCCCTAGACTTAGTTTAATACAATCATCCAATTGGGACTTGGACCAACATAATTCCCTAAGTCTTTTGCCCCAGGAAACTTGTCACAATCCATGAATACGATAAATGAATAATTTAAAGCTCAAATAAATGAAACTCTTTAAAGCTTAAGGAAGTTGATGATAAAAGCTCTTGAATGTGTTGACTTACTGCTTCTTGATTGCTTGAGAAAAGTTTGAAGGATTGTTCAGTTGATAGGTCACATAATGAATGCTGAGAAGCTTTCTTCTTAGATGAAACAAAGGTTAGAAGATGAGAATTGAATGCTCTCTTGAGTTCTTCTTCTTTTCTCTTGACTTTTTTTTCCCTTTTGGGTGCTTTGATGTTTTTTCAATTGAATTCATTACTTAAATATATCCAAAATTTTCTGAAAGAGGTGAAATGACTATTGGATAGCTCAAACTAGCTGTTATAGCATTTTTTATCCTATTGGAGTCATTCTAAAAAACTAGCCATTGGGCTGTCAAATGCAAAGGAGTTGACTTATGATAATTATGGGTCAACTCATCTTGATCAAAGGTTGACTCAACTTGTTTATAGGTTGACTTGTGAAACACTATGTCTCAGAAAGGTTTTCTATCTTTTGATTATGACCATTTAGGGGTTGACTTATCTAGAGGTAGGGTTGACTTGGAAATTAGCTATTTTTCACTACTCTTTATCTTCATCCTGAGCCAACTAGAGTTAACTTGTATCCTAATAATGTCGTCTCAAGCTTAGAAGGTTTTTCACTATTTTCTATCTTTATCTTGAGACCATTCTAGAGTCAACTCTTGTCCTTCTAGGGTCGACTCAAGCTCTAACAATTTTTGATTATTTTCTATCTTTATTTTAAGACCATTCTGGGGTCGACTCAAGTTTACTGGGGTTGACTTGAGATTCGTTGGGGTTGACTCGTGGACTATGCTAGTCATCTTTAGGCATTCCAAGATCAACTCTAAGTATTTTGGGGTTGACTTTCTCTTCCATCCTTTGTCAAAAATCTTGGAATAACTTCTAATTCGACTAATTTGAAGAGGGCTTCTTCTTGATTATATATCTAATCTTTTAGTATTAATAGATTCCTTACATCCATACTTTCAAGCTTACATTAGTACAAAATGTACTCAAGTATTTTGGCATCATTAAAATCAATCCTTGGGTCAACAATATTGTTTCTGATTTATGCCCCTTACCATTTTTGTAAAAGCAATTGCTGATAGGTAAATAGGGCTTTTTTTCTTTATCCTGGTAGTATAGAACCCCACATCTATTCGTGCTATAGGTGGGCCTAACAGGCTTCATAATGCAAGCAAGCATGCATTAATAGGCTGAGCCATCAAGCACAACTAGCAAGTCCATAGGTGATTGCTAACCTCTAATGTAGCCTAAGGCCACATTACGATGGAGAGAGAAAGAAGACGCATGAAATAATGAAAACAATAAAGAAAGAAGAAACTCTCTTCTTTGGAGTTTAGATTCAATATCAAAAAAATAAGCTAAATTGATTACAATATTGGCTAAAGGGACCTTATTTATAGAGTAAAAATCTTAACCTAATAGTAAAAAAAATCTGAAACAAAATAAAAAAAATTAATATAAAGTAAAACTCTCAATTCTAATAGGATTTTTCTAGGCTCCCATTGATCTATCAAATGATTAAATTATGTTCTAAAATTTGGAGTGGCGGTGAAATGGCCAACCTCATAGAGCACAAAAAGAATTTTTCAAAATAGGATCATAATAGTGATTCTGACACCGGATAAGAAAGTTATGACTGTTATAGCCCAGTAGTGTCAAAATCGACAGGGTCAGGTACAATCAGTCTAATTTTTTAACCTTTCAGATTTGTTTCTTTAAATCATAATTTGCACCAACTAAAACATCTGTGTCATACTCCCCGATTGAAATGAACTCATCCTCGAGTTCGGAGACTCCAATGCTTCCTACAAATAGAGTAATTCATCAGAAGATTGATGCTGGTCTCTAGCTTTGGTATAGACAGATATTTCTTCTTCATCGATGCCAGAGTAATCTTCTGACGGTCCTTCCAGAATACATAGGTATTCTGACGACCATCATAAGTAATGCTACAATTAAATTGCTATGGCCTCCCTAAAAGTAGATGACAGGCATCCATGGCAATGATGTCACACCCAATCTTATCAAAGTATTTTTGGCCGATGAAAGATGACACAAGATAGTGACTATTAACAACTACTTCGATCCCTTTCTAGAACCATGATAGCTTATATGACTGAGGATGCTTTTCTATAATTAGATTCAACTTAGAGATGGCCTCTTGAGAGATGATGTTCTTATAGCTACCTTCATCGATGATGATCTTGCAAACTTTATCTTTAATAGTGTAGCAAATATAGAAGATATTGGTCCATCTCCAATCTTCTTTCTTTTTTTTTTTTTGGAGCAAGCAGACTCTTTTAAACAACTAGAGCATCTCCTCTATCTCCAAACAGCAAAAAATCATTCTTTTCTTCACCTCCTTCATCATAGATAGGCTCTTGATCCTCGTTGGAAGGTTTGTCTTCCTTTATTAGCAACTGCTTCCTGGGCCATCCAGTAGGCTTGTTGCTCCTTGAATTGATTTTGATGATTACAAAGTATTTGAGGGGATTACCAATGATCTTGGCTTGGAAAAAGACTAATTACATTTCAGGGGCAAAATTATAATTTTATCAATACCTGATTCAGAAGTCTCAAGAGCAAGAACAAAAGACGTGCAGTCTACTGGAGAAAATTTTAATATTTTTGGAAGTATATTTTGCAAGAAAATCAAATTTTTATTTTTGAGTCAACTCCATGAGTCGACTCATGGCTTAAAGAGCTGAACGGCACGCTAAAATTTTGGCTGGCAGTCTCTGTGAGTCGACCCTATGAGTCGACCCATTGGCATGAGTCGACCCTATGAGTCGACCTCTGCTGCTTTGCAGATCAAAATTACAGAATGGTCATTTTCTGTTCTGTTCCACAGAGGTCGACCCTATGAGTCGACCCATGAGCATGAGTCGACCCTATGAGTCGACCCCTGTGATGAAAAAATTTCGCAACGGCTAGTTTTTAACCCATTTCAATTGCATTTAATGCTCATTTAATGTGCTCTAACAGCTCTATTTTAGCCCAGATTACTCTCCACCATTATTTGAAGATATATAAAGGGACTTAAAGGAGAAAATCAAGATATAGAAAATAGAGAGAGATTTTTGAAAGAGGTTCTTCAAGCTTTCTTTTCAACCCTAAGCAAGAGCCCACTTAAAGCATTCAAGAAGCTTTTAATTCAAGTCCACCAACTCCTCAAGCGCTCATTCAAGTCTCCAACCATCTTGAGAAAATCAGAAAGAGTTTTCTTCTATTTGAGTAAAGTATATTTAAAGCTTCATTCGCTCATTAAAGGAGCTTCATCTATATTTTTTGTGCAATTAATTGTAATACTCTCTTTGAGTTATTGTTTTTATTTTGGAAGGAGTCTAAAATGTGGGAAGGTTGATCCGAACCTTGAATTGAATTGTATTGGGTTGGCTTGTACCCGAAAAATAAGTGTTCTAGCTTGGAATAGCTAGAGTCGGAGGTTCCGACGTTGTATTGGGTTGGCTTGTACCCAAGAAATAAGTGGACTAGCTTGGGATAGATAGAGTCAGAGTTTCCGATGAGTGTATTCAGGTTGAATACAAGTTAGTGGATTGGAATTCTCAAGTAGGACCTTGGGGAGTGGATGTAGGTGTCAGGTTGGCACCGAACCACTATAAATCTTCTTGTTTGTGTTGTGCTTAATTGCTCTCCTTTTAAACTTCTTTATTCTCTTGCATTCTTGCATCCAACCATTACCCTCACATCAATTACACTCTCCTTACTTATTTTGCTATTGTTAAGTATTCTTCATAAGTTGTAAGTTAAGTTTAATTTTTTTAGAAACCCAATTCACCCCCCCCCCTCTTGGGTTGCATAGTTGGGCAACAAGTGGTATCAGAGCCTGGTGCTCTAGCCCTACTTTGATTTAACCATCAAAGAGTTAAAGATCTATGGCAACTCAAGTCGGCACTTCTCTAGCCGAGGGGCAGTCCACTAACCGACCTCCACTTTTCAATGGGTCCAACTATACCTATTGGAAAGCTCGGATAAAAATCTTCATTCAAGCACTTGACTATGATATGTGGAGTATCATAGTAAACGGCCCTCACACACCCACTAAAATTATCGATGGTGTGGAATCAACCAAATCCGAAAAAGAATAGGATGAGGTTGATAAGAAAATGGTCCAACTAAATGCTAAAGCCATGAATGTCTTGTATTGTGCCTTAGATGCTAATGAATTCAATCATATTTCAACATACATGTCTGCTAAAGAAATATGGGATAGATTAGAAGTAACTCATGAAGGAACTAATCAAGTGAAAGAATCTAAAATTAACATGCTCGTGCATAAATATGAACTTTTTAAAATGGAGCATGATGAATCTATAACTGAAATATTTACCCATTTTACTGATATTATAAATGATCTGAAAAGTCTTGATAAGTCTTATTCTAACAGTGACCTCGTGAGGAAGATTCTTAGGTCATTGCCAAGAACTTGGGAAGCCAAAGTGACCGCCATCCAAGAAGCCAAGGATCTGAACATTCTACCCTTGGAAGAACTTCTAGGATCACTGATGACACATGAGTTGAGCATGAAACAACACCAAGAAGAAGAAGTCAAAAAGAAGAGGACAATCGCCCTCAAATCCATAACTCAACATGATGAAGAAACTGATGATACGAAAAATGAAGAGCAAGATGAAGAAATGGCTCTCATTACTAGAAGGTTTAAGAAATTTTTGAAGAAAAAAAAATAAAGAATGAGAAAGAGGCCACCCACAAAAGAGGAATATAGCAAAAAAAAGGATAAAGACCAACCCCTTATCTGCTACGAATGCAAGAAACTGAGACATTTCAAGTCTGAATGCCCACAACTAAAGAAGGATCTTAAAAAGTACAAGAAGAAGGCCACGATGGCTACTTAGAGTGGAAGTGATGAGTCAAGCTCCGAAGAAGAAGACTCAACTGAACAAGCCAACTTGTGCCTTGTGGCACATGAGAATGAGGTAAATTCTTCAACTCCTGTTGACTTTATCTTTGAAGAAATTCATGAAGCTTTTTATGATTTAATTGATAAACTAAAGAAGCTAGGGGTAAAGAATAAAGAGTTAAAATCAAAGAATCAATCTCTACTAAAACAAAATGAGAGCATTTCAAATGAAAAATCTACCTTGCTTCAAGAAAATCTGAACTTAAAGAATGAAATTACCAAGCTAAAATCAATAGTTGAAAAATTCACTTTAAGTTCTAATAAACTTAATATGATTCTTGAAAATCAAAAGACTGTTTATGATAAGGCTGGTCTTGGCTACAACCCCTTAAAGAAATAAAAGTTTCTAAAAAATATTTATGTAAATTCTTTAAGCAACAAGTTTTCAAACATTACTTGCTTCAAATATGGTAGAGTAGGACACAAGTCATACACTTATTTCTCTAACAAATCCATAAATTCTAATGTAAAGAAAATATGGGTTCCAAAAGGAACCATTGTGACTAACCAAAAAGGACCCAAGAAAACTTGGGTACCAAAAGTCAAAATTTGATTCTTATGTATAGGTGTGTCTAGCATCCCAAGGAGCAAACCGAAAATGATATCTTGATAGCGGATGCTCGAGATACATGACTGATGATGAATCTCAATTCATCACACTTGATGCTAAAAATGGAGGGATGGTCACCTTTGGAGACAATGGCAAAGGAAAGATCATCGGTAAAGGTAACATTGGTATCACTCCCTCCAAGTACGTTGAAAATATTTTATTAGTAGATGGTTTGAAACATAATTTATTAAGCACAATCAATTTTGTGATAAAGGATACAAAGTCATTTTTGAATCTTCATAATTAAATCAAATCTTTTAGATCTAAAAATTAGCATATTTGATATGTTTAATTTAAGTTTAGTTCTAAAATTAGAATGATTAAAAATTTACATCAAACTGATATAAGGTTGTCCTGATATAGGGTTTACCTCTTATATTATAAAGATTATCCTAGTTTGATGTGAATCAATTTTTGAAAAGATATTTTTAAAATATTTTAATCATTATTTTAGATTTAATTATATATATATTTGATATGTGTAAATTTAGTTTTAGATCTGAAATTTGATGTATATATGATGCATTTTTATTTAGATCTGAAACTACATATATTTGATATATGAAACTAGTTTGCATTGTAACTAGTCCTATTAATGAAGGCATTAAATTTGTTGGGCATAGACATGGTAATATTTATATGGTAGATTTGAATGATCCTTCCAAAATAAACATGCAATGCCTAGTAGCTTTGAATGCCAAGATTAATGAGACTAGTTGGCTTTGACATCGTAGGCTTGCACATATTAGCATGCATTCACTTTCAAAACTAATTAAAAAGAAATTAGTTATCGGCTTATCCAAGTTGAATTTTGAAAAGAATAGAATTTGTGATGCATGCCAACTAGGTAAACAAACAAGAGTTTCATTCAAATCTAAAAATATTGTTTCAACTTCTAGGCCATTAGAACTATTGCATATGGATTTATTTGGACCTACCAGAACTACTAGTCTAGGAGAAAAATGATATGGTTTTGTAATTATTGATGATTTCTCTCATTTTACATGGATTTTTTTTTTGGCACACAAGGATGAAACTTTTCAAATTTTCTCTAAATTTTATCGAAAAGTCACAAATGAGAAAGGTTTTTCAATTCAAAATATTCGAAGTGATCATGGAACTAAATTTAAAAATCAAGATTTTGAAAAGTTTTGTGATAAAAAAGGAATAGGCCATAATTTTTCAGCACCTAAGACACCCCAACAAAATAGGGTAGTAGAAAGAAAAAATAGGACTCTTGAAGAAATGACCCGTACCATGCTATGTGAAAGCAACCTTCCAAGATACTTTTGGACAAAAGCTATTAACACAGTATGCTACATATTAAATCATGCTTTAATTAGACAAATTTTAAAGAAAACTCCTTATGAGCTTTGGAAAGGAAGAAAATCAAACATTGCATATTTTCATATTTTTGATTGCCGATGTTTTGTGTTAAATAATGGTAAAGAAAGACTAGAGAAGTTTGATGCAAAATTCGATGAAACAATTTTTCTTGGTTACTCCTCTTCTAGTAAAGCTTTTAGAGTTTTTAACAAAAGAATCTTAGTAGTAGATGAGTCAATACATGTTGTCTTTGATGAACTAACGATCTTCCTTCAAGGAAGAATGAAGGTTTTGATGATGCAGATCCTCTTATAGAAGGGATGAAGGAGATCACTCTAAAAGATTCAACAATTCAAGATGATGAAGAACATGAAGACAAACAAGATGAGGAAGGTGAAAAACAACAAGAATAACCTCAAGGTACAAACTATCTATCCAAAGAATGGAGGTATGATCACAATCACCCCAAGGAACTAATCATTGGTGATCTTACACATGGGGTAAGAACTCGTTCTTCTCTTAAAGATGCATTCAATCATTGTGCTTTTGTCTCTCATCTTGAATCTAAAAGTATAGATGAAGCTAAAAAAGATTATAATTGGATTAATGCAATGCAAGAAGAATTTAATCAATTTGAAAGAAATAATATATGGACCTTAGTATCAAGACCTAAAAACTACTCAATAATTGGCACAAAATGGGTATATAGGAATAAATTGGATGAACATGAAAATGTGATAAGAAATAAGGCAAGATTAGTTGCAAAAGGTTATAATCAAGAAGAAAGAATTGATTTTGATAAGACCTTTGCACCTGTTGCTAGATTAGAGGCAATTAGACTTCTACTTGCATATGCTTGCTTTATGAAATTGAAATTATTTCAAATGGATGTCAAAAGTGCCTTTTTAAATGGATATATTACTAAAGAAGTCTATGTAGAACAACTCTCAGGTTTTGAAAATCATGCTTTTCCCAATCATGTTTTTAAATTAAATAAAGCTCTATATGGTTTGAAACAAGTACCCAGGGCTTGGTATGAAAGGCTAAAAAAATTTTTACTTAATAATGGTTTTTCAAGAGAAAATATAGACACAACTCTTTTCATTAAAAGAAATCAAGATGATATATTAGTTATACAAATATATGTTGATGACATTATTTTTAGGTCTACTAATGAAATTCTTTGTCAAGATTTTGCAAAGCTCATGCAGGGGGAGTTCGAGATGAGCATGATGGGAGAACTTACATTCTTCCTCGGACTCCAAATCAAACAAACAAAGGAAAGAATCTCCATCATCCAAAGCAAGTACACAAGAGAATTACTCAAAAGATTTGGAATGGAGAACTCCAAACTGATTGGCACACCCATGAGCCCAACATGTAAGCTTGACAAGGACGAAGTAGGTAAAAGTGTAGACTTAAAATTTTATAGAGGCATAATTGGTTCTCTACTATATTTAACTACTAGTAGACCTGATATCATGTTTAGTGTTTGCCTGTGTGCTTGCTTTCAATCAAATCCAAAAGAATCACACTTGAATGCAGTTAAAAGAATCCTTAGATACTTAAATGGTACACAAACTCTAGGATTATGGTATTCTAAGGACTCACTAATTGATTTAATAGGATATTCAGATGTCGATTTTGCTGGATATAAATTAGATAGAAAAAGTGCTAGTAGAACTTGCCAATTTTTTGGAGTTAATTTAATCTCTTGGTTTAGCAAGAAACAAAATTTGGTAGCTCTGTCTACAGCCGAGGCTGAATACATTGCAGCCGAAAGTTGTTGTGCTCAAATCTTGTGGATTAAGTAACAACTCGAAGACTTTGGTATCAAACTTAATGAAACTCCCATAAGATATGATAACACTAGTGCTATAAATCTCACTAAAAATCCAATTCAACATTCTAGGTCAAAACATATTAAAATCAGGCATCATTTCATAAGAGAACATGTCCAAAATAAAGACATAATTCTTGACCATGTTTGTACTAAAAAATAATTAGCTGACATCTTTACCAAGACCTTAAGTGAAGATAGATTTTGTGAAATTAGGAGAGAACTAGGAATCCTTGATCCATCTGCTTAGGTGCCTCTCTGATTTCAAGGTATCAATACCAAAAATTCTTTTAGCTTAATTCTCATCTTTTGAGCTCAAACGTCCAAAATAATCATTCTCATAATCAATTTTTGGGTATACATCCTTCTTCTAATATTTTAAATTTTTTTGAAATTATTTCATCATTTTTCTGAATTTCTCTATGCCATGAGTCGACCCCCAAGGTCGATCCTAGGATAAACTTGTAATTTTGATCAAATCTTTCGGGCGCTTCTTTTTATTGGAAATCCTCCCTTGAGCCGACCCAACTCTTCGTCTTCTTCCTTCCACCAAGCCAAAAGACTCCCTCTCTTCTTCCTCAAACCCAAGTTCTTCCCCAAAAACTCTTCTCCCACCATCTCTCATTCTCAAAATCGCCCTCTTGGAACCAAGCTCCTCCCTTTTCTCCTTCATTTGAAGTGAGGTGAGCTAGCCCTAGACTCTACCCGTTTTCTCCAAATCGGCACTCCTCTTCTCCAAAATCCTTATCCTTCCCCTAAAAACCCTTTATCTCTCCCCACATTTGCTCTCCTAAGTTCTTTGCTAGCTCTGATTGTGTAAATGGCTCTGAAGATGAAGCTTCCACAGAGCAAAAAATCAGTTCGTGGGTTGGAAGAAAGTGTGCGTCGGAAGAGACAAGCAACCAAGACCACATCAGCATCAGACCCTGCTCCTGCATCTGCTCCAGCTACATCTCGGTCTCCAATTAGCCCCAATAAGATACCTCTCTCTGATAGGAAGGTAGAGCCCGGCAAAAATATTGACTTCAGATTTTTTGAAAAGGAAGGGTTCTCTATCGGATCAAAAATCAAGGACCAAGGTTGGAAATTCTACTGCTCACTTAAAGAAAATACCTATGTGGATCTTGTTAGAAAATTTTATTTGAACTTGAGCTACAGCAATGAAATAGTAAATTTCACAGTAAAGGGTGTAGAAATTAACCTAGATCCTATGTTTTTGGGAGAAATTCTTCATTTACCCTGTGAGGGATACACAAACATGGAACTCCCAGTTAAGGAGGAGGAAATAAATGTAATTCTAGGAAGAACCTTCACGGGAAGCCTAAATAAATTAGAGGCCAAGATCCTTTCCATTGAGATGAGGCTACTACACCAAATGGTAACTAAGTTATTCTTCCCTAGAAGTGGTAGATATGATCTCCTCTCTGGCCGGGATATCTACATTATGTATCATGTTATTACTCAAACCCCCCTGAACCTTCCGGCATTGATGATTGAAGCTATGAGAGAGACCTTGAATAGGTCCAAGGCATATTTGTCTTTTGGTATGGCTCTCACTTTAGTATTCAAGAGATTTGGAGTTAGCTTTGAGGGGGAGGCAGTAGCTAGGCTTTCTCACTCCAACACTATCAACCACCATACTCTGCACCGCATGGGATTTTCCAAAACTGATGGTGGTTGGACAAAAGGTGTGGAAGAGAGAGCTGAGGACAGAACAGAGGAGAAAGGACCATCATCACCTCTCCGTGATCACAGGGCTGTATCTCCAGATATTCAGTTTGTTTCTGACCATGAGGCTAGACCATCAGAGTCTATGAGGAGGCACACTTCACTCCAGCAGTCGGACAGCAGAGCACATCCCTCAGAGATCAGATTGGCTGATGACCAGATAGAGATGATATCTCAATGCGTAGCTTCCATACTATCTCGTCAGATGGGTACTTCAGCTTTTGCTCAGGGATCGACATCTCACGATGTATCTGATCAGACACTGATCCCCCACATCTCCACTATGTTCCAGATGATTTCTGATCAGTCAGTACGCATCGAGCAGCTTGAGGGTTGTATAGTGAGACTGACTGGCAGAGTATTTGACTTGCAGAGGCAAGTGCTAGCTCTGGCCCATCCACAGCCACATGAGGACATCACTGAGGTCTCAGACCTATCTGCGGAGGCAGCCAAACTGCGAGGAGTCTTGGAGAGTGGCTTTGATTTTCTGAGGAGAGAGATCAGGGGCTCTAGTGAGCATGCTTTCACTCAGTTCACTGCACTGCTACAATCTGTTTCGAGAGCTTTAAACCTCCTGGACACCATCAGACTATCACTTGTAGCACAATCCTTTGCTTCTCAGCCTTCAGGATCCTCTCACCCTTCCACTCATGCTAGCACCTCTACCCATGGTAGAGGCAGACACAGTCGAGGTCGAGCCCATGGTCGTGATCCTTCATCTCCTCACCCCATCTCTGATTCATTAAACTCCGATCCATCCAGTCATGATATCTACTAGATTGAGTGTAGTCAGTCTTTTCTTTAGTTTTTGTCTAGGATCTATCTTGTAGGCCATGTAATGCAATGTTGACTGTTTGACTCTTGGATAGTTTCTATCCATGTCTTTTATACTCTAAGTCAACACTTATGTATTGAAACATCTCTATACTCACTCATCTTTTGAATATATATATACACTTTGACTTTCAATGAATATCTCTGAATGTGATCAACTTGAATTACTTTTAATTGTGAAAAACTTGAATAGCAATATCTTTTAAATGAGCAAATTGATCTATCTTTTACGATTACTATATTAAGGGGGAGTAAAACAATAAGCAATACCGAAACAAGCAATTAAAGAAAGAAGCTAAAGAAGTAAAATTGATCCCATCAAAAGGAAGGAATAGAAAATATTTTCAAAAAAAGGGGGAGTAGAGAATCTCAATTGATGTTGTCAAAAAGGGGGAGTAGAAAATCAAGATTGATGAGTTTGAGCAAAGCAATAAGTGCAGTAAAGATTGAACATTAAGATTGAGATTGAGCAAAAATCCAAAAATCGAAATTGAGATTGAGCAATAAGAGTAATACAAATTGAACTATAAGCAAATTTTAAATTTATAAGCAAATTTCAAATTTATAAGTAAATTTCAAATTTATAAGCAAATTTCAAATTTATAAGCAAATTTCAAATTTATAAGCAAATTTTAAATTCATAATAAATTTTAAATCTGTCTTTAAACTGCTTATGATGCATTTCGTTCTAATACTTGGCTATGATATTTAAGTGATGCATCTTTATAAATTTAAAATTCATGTTCAATACTTTATATATATGCTTTTGCTCAAGTATTTTGTCATCATCAAAGAGGAAGATTGTTGCTCCTTGAATTAATTTTGATGATTATAAAGTATTTGAGGGGATTACTAATGATCTTGGCTTGGAAAAAGACTAATTGCATTTCAAGGGCAAAATCATAATTTTATCAATACTTGATTCAGAAGCCTCAAGAGCAAGAACAAAAGACGTGCAGTCTACTGGAAAAAATTTCAATATTTTTGAAAGTATATTTTGCAAGAAAATCAAGTTTTTATTTTTGAGTCGACCCCATGAGTCGACTCATGGCTTAAAGAGCTGAACGGCATGCTGAAATTTTGGCTGGCACTTTCTGTGAGTCGACCCTATGAGTCGACCCATTGGCATGAGTCAACCCTATGAGTCGACCTCTGCTACTTTGCAGGCTAAAATTACAGAACGATCATTTTCTGTTCTATTCCACAGAGGTCGACCCTCTGAGTCGACCCATGAGCATGAGTCGACCCTATGAGTCGACCCCTGTGATGGAAAAGTTTTGTAATGGCTAGTTTTTAACCCATTTTAATTATATTTAATGCTCATTTAATCTGCTCTAACGGCTCTATTTCAGTCTAGATTACTCTCCACCATTATTTGAAGATATATAAAGGGACTTAAAGGAGGAAATCAAGATATAGAAAATAGAGAGAGATTTTTGAAAGATGTTCTTCAAGCTTTCTTTTCAACCCTAAGCAAGAGCCCATTTACAGCATTCAAGAAGTTTTTAATTCAAGTCCACCAACTCCTCAAGCGCTCATTCAAGTCTCCAACCACCTTGAAAAAATTAGAAAGAGCTTTCTTCTATTTGAGTAAAGTGTATTTAAAGCTTCATTCGCTCATTAAAGGAGCTTCATCTGTATTTTTTGTGCAATTAATTGTAATACTCTCTTTGAGTTATTGTTTTTATTTTAGAAGGAGTCCAAAATGTGAGAAGGTTGATCCAAACCTTGAATCGGATTGTATTGGGTTGGTTTGTACCCAAAAAATAAGTGTTCTAGCTTGGAATAGCTAGAGTCGGAGGTTCCGACGTTGTATTGGTTTGGTTTGTACCCGAGAAACAAGTGGACTAGCTTGGGATAGCTAGAGTCAGAGTTTTCGATGAGTGTATTCAAGTTGAATACAAGTTAGTGGATTGGAATTCTCAAACCTTGGGGAGTGGATGTAGGTGCAAGATTGACACCGAACCACTATAAATCCTCTTGTTTGTGTTATGCTTAATTGCTCTCCTTTTAAACTTCTTTATTGTCTTGCATTCTTGCATCCAACCATTACCCTCGCATCAATTACACTCTCCTTACTTATCTTGCTATTCTTAAGTATTCTTCATAAGTTGTAAGTTAAGTTTAATTTTTTTAGAAACCCAATTCACCCCCCCTCCTTGGGTTGCATAGCTGGGCAACAAGGCTTCTTGCACTTGCTCTGTATGTGTCCAATCTTGCCACAATTGTAGCACTATAGAGTTGATGATCTAGCCAGGGTTGGCTTTGAGGACCTCACTTTAATAGCAGCACAAACAAGATAGAAGTTGGATTGCACCATATGTCCTCTTGATTCTTCGATGTTTGGTTGCTTTACAGGAGAGGATCAGATCTGTGCACAAGCCTTCATAGTAGCTGCTCTTCAATAACCACGGCTCGATGTGGTACACTTTCTTGACCATCCACAGAGAATAGAGTCTCAAGGCATCTTGGATCTACTGCTTTAAGCCATCAAGATATCTCACCACCATCTGCTCCTCGCTCTTCGTCAGGTCATTGCTAGCAGCTAGTTGGTAGAACTCTTCTGTATACTCATCTACGGACCTAGTTTCTTATCGGATGTTTTGTAGACACTGGTATAGAGACTGCATATAGTTGAAGGACAAAATTTATTAAATTCTTCCCTCAATGCCTTCTTCATCTTCTTCTAGTCTTGAATCTTTGCCTTGCCTCTATGCTCCTTGGTCTTCTTTAGCTATTGCCACCAAGCCTGCCCCATCAGTAGAGCTGTCAAGATGGATCAGCCCGCCCCAACCTGCCCTGCCCAGCTACAATTCACCTCTAAACAAGGCGGAGTAGGCTGGTCCATTTAACTAGTGGGTTAGGAAAACCCCAACTCAACCCAACCCGCCATGGCCTACAGGTTAAACAAGCCAACCCTCCAAAATTTTCCAAAAAAAAATTATAAAACAGCAATATAAATAGAATTTCATATCCAATTCAGGGTCAAATTAACCTATCAAAGTCTAATATCTCAATTCATATCCATAATGACAAAGCCAAAGACTCTAACTTTAAATCTTAACTATTCAAAGCAAGTGCCAAGCATCATTGTTTGTGATAGAGTTGTTAAGACCAGCTTGCCCCAACCCGCCAATCCAAATGGGGCAGGTTATTTAACCCGCTTTTAAATGGATTATTAAAATATGAACCCAATTCATCCCATTTACATGGTGAGGTGGGCCAACTCGATGGGCCTAACCCAAATAGACAGCTCTACCCATCAGCTTCAGTGCAACAAGCTTTACCTTTTTATTGTTTATGACTTCTTTATACTCGAAGATGTACTTGATCTGATCCAACCAATAGAAAAATACCTCCATTTATAAACTACCTAAATATTCAAGCAAATCGACTCTGATGGAATCAAACCAGTAGGTTAGATGCTCAAACGAATTGCCTCATCTTTCATGCTGATAGGTTGAAATACTCCTATGGAAGGGGTTCTCGAAATCTAAAGCTTCTTCATTAGATCTGTGATCTTCTAGTTCAGCCTCAAATCTTGTCTTTCTAGTTTCCAGCTACATAAGATGCGCATGTTGGATGTATGCCCTAGAAGCCATATTGGCCGATACTTATAAAACTTTTGTAGGGCATAATTTATAAAATTGACTTTTATATTAGTAGGATTGAATTATTTCTATTCACATTGTGTTTATTGTGTCTGTTAATCATTCATTGGGTTCATGGGTATAATGAGATATATTTTCAAGAGTTGAGAATTTGAGATATATGTTATTATAGTTAACTCATAAATTACTTCTGATCATAGGATCATCACGGAGATGGTGATTGATCTGAAAGATTGGTGTATAATCACTTTCTTCAGATAGATGAGTTTTAAATCTATGGTGTGGAGATATCGGAGTGAAAATATAAGTACTTGTTGATAAAAAGAATACTGAGCGTGATCAATCATAAGCAGCCACAAGGATATTTACCTTCCCGTCCGTGACATGCTTGATGTTATGGATGTATGTTTAGTTTTCTGACCTGAGGTGCATCGACCATTCACCTTGAGGGTACTGTAGTTTGACTATACCATAATTCGATCTCCTAGCCATTTGGAGTCTTGAGATATATGTTGGCTGCAATATGTTCATTGTAGAAATTGGGTTACACCAAGATAGAATCTATCGACCTTGATAGAGGAGGAGTTGTCTTATGTAGATCATGAGATTGAGTCTCAAAACCCATGGCCATGGCAATGTGAAAGATAGAAAGATGTTTCTATTGAATTTCACATCAGACTCAAATCAATTGATTCTGACATATGATAGAAATAAGATTTGATGAGTTATCCTTAAACTCGATCCTGTCGAGACTCACGATAAAAGAACTGAATCACACGGTAACTGTACCTAAAAGTTTATTTTTCAGTTTTGATGGATTGCCACTACATATTGCTAAGTGTCACTAATGAATTATGGAATGAATTAAAATTATTTTGATGATCAATAATTTTAATTGGCTGAATTGGAAAGAGTTTCGATGCATCAAAAAAAATTTTGATGATGTTGATTATAGAGATCACAATATATCCCATTACCATACAGAATTGAATGTATGGGATCACACAATCAAGAACTTTGGTCTAGGATTGCTTAATTAGACATAATTGGTCCAATTGGGTTTAAAAAAATCATGCTAGCACATGATTAGATCCAGATTTCTCCTAGATTGGATTTCTTATTAGATAGGGTTTAGCCTAATCCATTTGGGCTCTTAATTTGGCACCAAGAGTTCGCTGTATTTAATCTTTATCAATTAAATTTGAATTAGATTTAAATTTCAAAGGACACATGCCCATTTGAAAAATTAATGGGGTGCATAAGGAATGGGAGAAGAGAGGAGTGCACGCCCCACTTTTTGTTCGTGATTTTCCATGCACAAAGAGAGGGTGCATGCCCCTCCTATTGGATAAGGATAAGTGGTTAAAGGAATTAATTTCATTTGAATTCTTGTTTGAATTTGAAGAGTTCAAATTTAAATAAAGTAGTTAGTCCCATTTGAACTCAAGTTTAAGTTTGAATGGTTCGAATTTAAATGAAGTTATTAAGGATGAGATCCACTTAAAATTTAAATAGAATTATCCTTCCACACCAACTTTGGTTTTCTCATGCAAATGTTGCACGAAGAAAAGAAAAGAAAGAAGGGGACATTGCCCCATGTGGATAAGAAGGGAGGGAGACAGTGGAATGCCCCATTTGAAATTTGATTTCAAATAGGAGCCGCCCCAAGTTGGTTGGGTGGTTACCTCATTAGGTCTATAAATTAGACCCAATGCCAAATGGTTTGTAAATTGAAATTGAAGTCCCTTTTCTGAAACTCTGCTTCTATTCCATCTCCACCAATTCTCCAATTCCACACACCTAAAGTGCTTGGTTGCTTCTACACTCCATGCCCAAAGGTGTTAGGCCAATCCTCAAAGTGTGCTTAAAAGAGTTCAGGTGCTGTCCAAGCAAAGGAAGAAAAGGCTGCATCAAGAGTTGATCCGACAGCCCTGGAGATCGATTTTCTAGCTGATCAAAGAGCCCTCAGATCCACCTTGAAGTAGGCGGATCAGATCACGAAGAAAGTATCATAGGCCAAGTCTGAGTGGATACCTATAGAGGCTGGACAAGTACACGGCTTGACAGCAGACCTCAACAAAACCATGATCATCAGATTGTGGAGATCTACCCACGCAAGATGATGTCATCATCCTCTTGATTTATATACTGATTTATCATGTTATAATCTGATTTGGATCTATGCATCATGTGTCAGATCAAAAAAATTTTGAATTCTATTGCCACCAACTTTGACTGATCCAGTGTGCAATCCAATCCTTCAACTGGTATCAAAGCAAGGTTGTACGGATCATAGATCTAAATCAAGATCAGATCTGATTCAGATGCGATCTGAAGTAGTGATCAGATCTAAAAATATTTAGATTAGATCTAATTTTAAGTATGTTTAGATTAGATCTGCATGTTAGACTAGATCTATTTTTTATATATGAGATATATGTGTAGATCTAATTGAATCTCTGAGTAGCCTAGTACTCGAAATGGGTTAATCACCAAAGCTATCCAATCATAAGAGAAAGTAGGGATTAAAGTCTCTCTCTTATCTAATCGATAAGTTCTCTTATAGCATGTAGGGGTGCCACTGTGATCATATCTCATGAAGAAGAACCGTGAAAGAAAAAACTTAATTTTCTGTAAAATCCTATATCTAAAAACTCTAAGATCTATTTTGATATGTTATATGTAAAGTTATTTAGATTAAAAAACTATTTTCATATCTAAACTAGAACTTTTTTGGTATGCACATATGAATTGAAACATTGAAACCTGCTACTGACACATCTGTTGAGTTAACTCGATTTATATTTGGGTCGACTCGAGACCCTGACGAGTCAACTCATTTTTATTGAAGTCGACTCGAGACCTTGAAGAGTTGGCTCGATTTATAGATGAGCCAACTCAGTTCAGTAGGCTGAGTAACAGGATTTCTGTTCGTCATGGTGAGCCGACTCGATCTCAGAGTCGAGTCGACTTACTGTGATGAGTCGACTCAAGTTTAGGATGAGTCGACTCAAGATAAGCAGAAAATTATGTATGACATACATTTTAAGTTACTTAGATCTAAATTATTTAGACATCTAAATAAAACCCATGGACTTAATTAAGAATTAAGATATGAAATTAAACGGATCTAAAATTGAGAATTGAAGATCTAAGGTAATTTCATAAAATATGGGTTTTGGGTGTGGGTAGCTCAATTAGATCTAGTTTGAGCAATTAATCAAATCAAATCAAAAGTTGGTTGCAACTAGGTCAAATATGCTCATGACCAATCTAATTAGTTGTAGATTGGTCAGATCGATTAACAACCACATATTGTTGATCAACTTAAAGATCTAATTTGGCTCAATAGTTCAAGCCCGAGTCTAGACTGACCTGTTCAATTCTTATTGACCAATTAGTATCTAAGGCAAGCCTCGATTGTGGTTTTTAATTGGGATCATGCTTATTTGGCCATGAACAAATGATGTCTCAAGCAAGCATCTGCAACCCTCTCAATGATCACACTTATCTGGCCAACTTGGTCAATCAAATTTTAATTTAGGTTGCTTAATGATTCGAGCTAGCCCATGCCACTAAATTAGTCAAAACAGTTATGACTAATTAAGGATGACCTAAATCTAAATCTCCCTACAACATATTAAGTTTAGCGATCTTCCATCGTTGTAGTGGTGCGGGCCCTTTCTGGGGTTAACTATTCTCGACTGGACACAGTAGTTCAGTTGCACTAGAAAGATGCAACCATGCTATGACTAATTAAGGATGACCTAAATCTAAATCTTCCTACAACATATTAAGTTTAGCGATCTTCCATCGTTGTAGTGGTGCGGGCCCTTTCTGGGGTTAACTATTCTCGACTGGACACAGTAGTTCAGTTGCACTAGAAAGATGCAACCATGCTATTAGGCTTGAGATGCTACGGGGTGGAAAAGGAGTTGGGCTCAATATTTCAAACATGGTGAGAGTCTCAATGTAGCTCTATTCGTGCAAACGGTGGATCTGACTTAACTAAGGAGTGGGTCAATATTTCGGATACAGTAAGGCTTCACAAATTAGAGACCGGAGTTGACTATAACATGTTTAGAGAAATATTGGACAAGTGTTATCTACTTATCAATTGATCCATCATCAATAACTGTTAGGTGAGGTGGTGAGTCAGTCAGTGAGACTGCAGCACCCACTAAAACCCTTAATCATGGAGATTTCATATCTCTATCTAGAAAATGTGAGGATTCGAGAAAATAGTGGGAGCTCAAATTTATTTTTAAAATAAAATTTTTAAAATAAATTGGTTTAAGTCAATTACAAAATCTATCTAAAAATTTTAACTCTCTAAAGAAAATTATGTCAATTTTCAATCCCCCAGCCAGAATCCTAGAGACTAATGAGTTGATCAAACCTAATTTTAAGGATTGGCTTCGAAACTTAAAGATTGTCTTGAGTTTTGAAAAGATTATCTATGTCCTTGATTAGGACCTTCCCCCTCTTCTAGCCTGTTCGATCACATATCAAAGAGCGTCTCTTGAGAAGTGGTCAGACGACGATAACAAAATTAGGTGCTATGTGTTGACCTCGATGTCTAATGAATTGCAGCGCCAATATAAGGACATGAAAACTGCCAGGCAGATTTTGGCTCACCTGCAAGAATTGTATGGTGAATAGAGCCATGCAGCTCGCTACGAAGTGTCTAAGCAGCTCTTCAAAGTGAAGATGCATGATGGGCAGTTAATCCATGAATATTGTCTGACAATGATCAAGGACCTTGAAGAACTTGAAAAGCTTGGAATGTCTATGGACAAGGACTTGCAGATTGATCTCATTCTGTAGTCTTTGACAGATTCATATGGGCAGTTTATAGTAAACTTTCATATGAATAAGATCCAGTGCACTGTGGCTGAGTTGATGAACATGCTGGTCACAACTAAGGAAACCTTGAAGAGTTCAAGTGGCTTTATACTTGCTGTGGAGCAGATTTCTTACAAAAAAAAGCCTACTAGGAAGAAGAAAAAGCCCACAAAGAAATAGAAGATAGAGAGCAAAATGAAGGAGAAGAAGGTGGTTTCAAAGAAAAAAGCCACTGATAAACAAAAATATTTTCATTGTAATATGGACAGCCACTGAAAATAGAATTGCCCTACTTACCTAGCAAATCTAAAGAATAAGAAGGAAGGTGGACCTTCTGAAGGTATGCTCATCATAGAAACAAATCTCACAGTTTCTTCTACATCTAGTTCAGTACTTGACTCTGGATCTAGTACTCACTTATGCACTTATTTGTAGGGTCATGAGGATAGCAGGGGACTGAGGGATGGAGAAATGATCCTATATATTGGAATGAAACAAAGGTTGCTGTTGTGGCCATAGAAACATACCCTCTTAGACTACCATCAGAGAATGTTTTATTGTTAAGAGACTATTATTTTGTCCATACTGTGAGCAAAAATTTGATTTCTGTCTCTTGCTTAATATAAGAAGACTATGTAATTAGTTTCTTTAAGGATCACTGTAACATTTATTTTGAAAATAATAAAATTGGAAGTGGTTTCCTTATTAATGGTCTCTTTTAGTTACATGTTGATGTTTCTGTAAATTATATCGAGCAAAATATGAATGCCATAGGTTCTAAACATCCTAGAGATAATGTAAACAAAAAATATTTATGGCACCTGAGCCTAGGTCACATTGGAGAAGACATGATTAATAGATTGAAAAAAATTAGATTGTTAAATCTATTGACTTCCGAGTCATATCTAGTCTGTGAATCATACCTTCAAGAAAAAATGATCATGCTGCCCTTTATAGGATATAGAGAAAGAACCATAGAGATACTTGCTCTGATGTATTCAGATGTGTGCGGCCCATTCGATATGCCGATCAAAAGAAGTTATTCCTACTTCATAACCTTTACTGATAATTTTTTATGGTATAGATATGTGTACCTTATGCATCGCAAGTTTGAAGCCTTTGAAAGGTTTAAAGAATTCAAACATGAAGTGGAAAAACAAACTGAAAAGTTTCTTAAGGTTCTTCGATCAAATCGAAGAGGTGAATACCTTAGTAGAAAATTTTTAGATTATCTCAATAAACATAGCATAGTCTCACAGTGGACTCTATCTGGAATGCCTCAACTCAATGAGATTTTAGAATGAAAAAATCGAACCTTATTAGATATGGTTTCTTTCCATGATGAGTTTCATACACCTTCCTATTTTTCTTTGGGGACAGTCTTCTGACTGTAATTTATATACTGAATAGGGTTCTATCTAAAATTATTTTCTATCACATCATATGAGATATGGCATGGTAAGAAATTGAATCTAAATCACCTCAAGATTTGGGATTGTCGGGCCCATGTCAAATGACAATGGGTGGATAAGATAGAAATTAGGTACCTTAAAACTCGTTTCATTGGATATCCTAAAGAGTCATTAGAATATTATTTTTATTTTCTAGAAGATCATAATATGATTGTGAGTTAGCATGCAATCTTTCTTGAAAAATAGTTTATTCAAGATGGAGGTACAAGAAGAAAGATTAGGCTTGAGCAAAAAATCTCTAAAGAGCAAGAGCCTCAGAACCTATGGAACCAATTTAGTCTAAGCCAATCCTCGTACCTCCTCCTCCATCTTGTAAGTCAAGTAGGATTTTTTATCCTCCTAAGAGATACTTAGGTATTATCTCAGAGGATGTAGAGAAAATATTCTTCACAAAAAATGAGGTACATGATGATAACCCCAAAACCTATAATGAGATGATATCAGATATCGACTCTAAGAAATAGTTAGAGATAATGAAGTCAAAATTTGACTCGATGCACTCTAATCAAATCTGGACTTTAGTGGATCTACTTGAAGGTATTGTACGTATTAGGTGTAAATGGATCTACAAGAGAAAAATTGATGCAGATGGAAAGATAGAGACCTTTAAAGCTAGGCATATGATAAAAGGATAAAGTCAGCATGAAGGCATTGACTATCAAGATACCTTCTTGCCTGTGACCATGCTTAAATCCATCCGCACACTGTTTGCCATTGTAGCATATTTCGACCATGAAATATGACAAATAGATGTGAAAATGATATTTCTAAATGGATATCTTGAGGAAGATATCTATACAAAATAGTCGCTTGGTTTCACTTTCAGTGATAGTGATCATAAGGTTTGCAAACTGCAAAAATCTATTTATAGACTCAAGCAGGTATCTCAGAGTTAGAATACTTATTTTGATGATGTAATCAAATTATTTAGTTTCATCAAAAATGAGGAAGAACCATACATATTTATAAAGATCAGTAGGAGCACTATCACTTTCTTCGTATTATACATGGATGACATCCTCCTGATTAGAAATGACATTCTCATGTTAACCTTAGTCAAAGTTTAATTATCCAAAAAAAATTTTATGAAAGATCTAGGAGAGGCATCCTTCATTTTGGTGATCAAGGTCTATAGTGAAAGAATAGGATCCTACAAGCCAATCATATGAGAATGTGAAGGGACTTTTCTGTATTTTTTTTCCTACTCATTTATATGATATTAGTTATTTTTATTCATGAGATATTGTGTTTTATCATTTGCTACATCATATTTTTATGATTATGATAAACCTTATAGATTAGGGCAATGATTTTAGGGTCATGATGAGATCATGCCAGTGAGATCTAAAATCTTGATAGTCTCAATCTAAAATATTTTCAGTCATTGGATCATCGAGTCGGAGATCGATAATGCCGGTAAGACTAGTATATCCTATGTATGCTCGATGGAGAGGATGGTTGATGTCACAATCACTTGTATGGTGACACTAATACAAGGATGTAGGTGCTCATTAGAGAATAAGTTCACTGAACTAATCCACAAGAAGAACATTGGATGGAGCCTTACAGCATATCGACAGATGGTTCTCCAGTCAAAGTGGTGCATGTGATTCTTTGACCTAAGATCACCATGGTACCTTGTGTACATGGAGCCTTACTTTGATTTATTCTCCAGCATGCCATTTTGAGATGTGTGTGGGATATTCTGGGTATGGTGAAATATGCATGAAGGTTATGAGTGGTCAATAAAGAATCGATCACTCCTTATAGAAGGAGAGAACATCTTATGTGATCTCATAAGATGATGACTCTGAGAATCTTTGACCAAAATAGGGATGAACAGTAGAAAAGATTTTTATTGATTCATCAATCGAGTCATCATCATCAGATCGAGATATATATGAATAGATATTTGAGTTTGACATATTTTCATATCTATGGCCTTTTCGGGATGTTGTGTGATCGAATGATTGAATTGCATGGTAACTCATCACGGAAGGATAATTTTGATATTTTCATCAAATTTTAAATCTTTTGGATAGTCATGACATATTACTAGACATCAATCTTGACTTGTAAACTCATCAGAATTAAAAGAGTTTAATTCGAGAATCAATTAGAAAGAGTCCTAGTTGATTGAGACTCTTGAGCTGACCTAATCTAATCGGATTAGGATTATGATATGAGTCTGGATCCACTACTAGCTAGATTTGAAATCTAATGGATCACACACAAAAGAAATTTAATCTTGATCTCATCTATTTGGATTTATTATAAATTCAATGGGTTAATTGAATTGCTAGCACATGAATTAGTCCAAGTTTTCAATTAGGTTCAGTGCAAAGGTGTTTGTGCTAACCTTAACTTGTTGTCTTGACCTAATATGATTGAGTTTGAACCATAATTAAATAGGTAGCTGATCTGATTTTTATAGAAGAATTTCATATCAGATTAACCTCCTCCACACCAACACTACACGCACAAATTTAAGTCACGCCCTATTTATTTTGGCATTGGAGAAGAGGAGTCTCTTGCCCAGCTATGCAACCCAAGAGGGGGGATAAATTGATTTTTTTTTAAAAAATTAAAAATTAACTTACAACTATAAGGATTATTTAACAATAAGCAGGATAAATATGGAGAGTAAAATTTATGCAAGGTGTAAAAATTGGATACAAGAATGCAAAAAGATAAGAAAATTTAAAAGGAGAGCAAGTAAGCACAACACAAACAAAAATATTTATAGTGGTTCGATGCCAACCTTACACCTACATCCACTCTCCAAGCTTCTACTTAGAAATTCAAATTTACTAAACCATATTCAACCCGAATACAACGTCGGAACCTCCGACTCTAGCTATTCCAAACTAGAACACTTATTTTTCAAAAACAAGCCAATCCAATACAATCTGATTCAAGATTTGGATCAACCTTTTCATATTTTGGAACCCTTTCAAAATAAAAAATCAACTCAAAAATAGAGTATAATAGTTAATCACACGGAAATACAGATATAGCTCCTTTAATGAACGAATAAAGCTTTAAAAATACTTTACACAAAGAGAAGCAAACTTTTCTGATTTTCCTTAAGGTGGTTGAAGACTTGAATGAGTTCTTGAGGGGTTGGTGAACTTGAAATAAAAGCTTCTTTAACTTCAAAAGGGCTCTTGCTTAGGGTTGAAGTGAATGCTTAAAGAACCTTTTCAAAACTTTGTTGATTCCCTCCTTTAAGTGCCTTTTATAACTTTAAATGATGGTGGAGAGTAATCTGGGCTGAAATAAAATTGTTGGAGCACATTAAATGGGCATTAAATACAGTCAAAATGAGCTAAAAACTAGTCATTGTGGAGTTTTTCCATCACAGGGGTCGACTCATGCACAGGGATCGACTCATGGGGTCGACTCATGTACAGAGATCGACTCATTGGGTCAGCTCATATGGTACAGAACAAAAATTGATAGTTCTGTATCTTTAGCTTGCACAGCAACAGAGGTCAACTCATAGGGTCGACTCATGCACAGGGATCGACTCATGGGGTCGACTCACAGAGTGTGCCAGCCAAAAAATAACGTGCCGTTCAGCCCCTTTTGATATGAGTCGACTCATAGGATCGACTCAAATTTATAAACATGATTTTCTTTCAAAATACATATCCAAAAATATTGAAACTGCCTCCAATAGATTACAAATCTTCTGCTCTTGCTTTTGAGACTTCCGAATCAGAACTTGATAAAATTATGATTTTACTCCTGAAATATAATAAATCTTTTTTCAAACTAAAATTATTAGTAACCCCCTCAAATGCTTTGTAATCATCAAAATCAATTCAAGGAGCAACAATCTCTCCCTTTTTGATGATGATAAAATACTTGAGCAAAAGCATATATAAAGCATTGAACATGAATTTCAAATTTATAAAGATGCATCACTTCAATATCATAGTCAAGTATTTGAACGAAATGCATTATAAGCAGTTTGAAGATTAATTTGAAATTTACTTATAAGTTCATTTGCTTTAAAAATTAGATAAAAAAAAGGAGCTGACGATTTTAGTTCTTTGACATATTTGCTTAACAATTTTGCTTATTACTAATTTTTTTATTGCGTATTGCTCATTTCTTTATTGTTTATTGCTCAAATTCGATTTTGATTCTCTACTCTCTCTTTTTGACAGCATCAATTAAGATTCTTTACTCCTCCTTTTAAGGAATCTTGAAAGGATAAATTTTTTTTACTCCCTCTTTTTGATAGCATCAATTAAGATCTTCAGAGATTTTAAGGATAGAGAAAAGAAAAGAAAGATGACAAAAAGGATATATTTTCTTTACTCTCCCTTTTTGATACCATATTTTACTTCTTTAGGCCCCTTCTTTGATTGCTTATTTCTCTACTCCCCCTCAACATAGCAAACATAAAGGATATATCAATTTGCTCATCTAGAAGATATTGCAATTCATAGTATTTTTCAGTACTAATATGAGTTATTTTTCATATCTCATAATTAAAACAATTCAATTTGATCACATTCATGGACATTCATTGAAAGTAAAAGCGCACACTCACAGATAGATATATATATATATATATATATATATATATATATATTCAAAAATGACTGAATACAAAAGGTGTCCCAATACACATGAGTCAACTCAAAATACAAAAGTCATGGATAGAAACTATCCAAGAGTTAATTAGCCAACAAATACAAGGCCCATAAGATAGATCCTAGACATAAAAGACTAACCAATCTAGATCTAATAGAGGTTATGGCTAGAGGAATTAGAGTCTGAAGAATCAAAGATAAGATGAGAAGATGTAGGATCAAGTCCACGAGCACGACCTCGACCACGTCTGTCTCAGCCACGGATAGAGGTACCAGCACGAGTAGAGGGATGAGAGGATCCTGGAGCCTGAGAAGCTATGGACTATGCAATAAGAGAAAGTCTAATGGTGTCCAAAAGATCCAAGGCTCTCGAAATAGACTGCATCAGGGCACGAAACTGAGTATAAGCATTCTCTCTGGATCCCCTGATCTCTCTCCTCAAGAAGTCAAAGTCACTCTCTAAAACTTCTCGAAGTCTAGCCGCCTCTGCAGATAGGTCTGAGACCTCTGTGATATCCTCATACGGCTGGAGATGGGCTAAAACTAATACTTGTCCCTGCAAGTCTAATACTCTGCCTGTCAATCTCAAAATACATCCCTTAAGCTGCTCAATGTGTACCGACTGATCAGTAAGCATCTAGAAAATAGAAGAAATATGAGGGATCAGAGTCTGATCTGAGTCACCCTGAGATGTCGATCTCTGAGCAAAGACTGAAGTGACAAACTGCTGAGATAGAATGAAAGCAACATGCTGGGACATCATCTCAATCTGATCATCTGCTAGTCTGAACTCTGAAGGATGTGCCCTACTCTCTGACTGTAGAACTGAAGCATGCCTCCTCACAGACTCTGAAGGACCAGCCTCGTGATCAGTAATGAACTGAATATCTGGGGATGCTCTGTGATCATGAAGAGGTGAAGATGGTCCCTTCTCCTCTGCTCTATCCTCCACTCTCTCCTCAGCACCCTTTGTCCAACCACCATCAGTCTTAGAAAAACCCATGCGATGCAATATGTGGCAGTTGATGGTGTCGGAATGAGAGAGTCTAGCAACTGTCTTCCCCTCAAAACTGATTTCGAACCTTCTAAAAACTAAGGTGAGTGCCATACCAAAAGGCAAGTGAGCCTTGGACCTGTTCAGGGTTTCCCTTATGGCCTCAAACATCAATGCTGGAAGGTTCAAGGGGGTTTAGGTGATCGCATAGTACATAATGCAAATGTCTCTACCAGATAGAAGGTTGTGTCTACCACTTCTAGGGACAAACAGTTTGGTTACTAAGTGATGTAATAGCCTCATCTCAATAGAAAAAATTTTTGCTTCCAATTTATTTAGACTTTTAGTATAGGTTCTCCCTAAGATAACATTAATTCCTTCTTCTTTAATAGGGAGCTCCATATTGGTATAGCTTTCACAAGGCAAATGCAGTATCTATCCCAAATATACTAGATCAAGAATAATATCAATACCTTTTACTGTAGATTTCACTGTTCCATTGCTATAGCTCAAATTTAAGTAAAATTCTCTGACTAGATCGACATAAGTATTTTTCTTTAAAAAGTAGTAAAATTTCTATCTTTGATACTTAATCTTCGATCCAATAGTGAATCCTTCTTTTTCAAAAAATTTGAAATCAATATTTTTTTCGGATTCCACTTTTCGATCAGAGAGAGGTACCTTGCTTGGACTGATTGGAGACTGAGTGAAGCTGAAGCAAGACCTGGAGCAGAGATTAGAGCAGGAGAGGGCTCGACTGCTAATCTCTTTTTGCGCACACTCTCTTCCAACCCGCGAACAAATTTTTTCCTCTGTGGAAGCTTTATTTTCGGATCCATTTGCACAAGAAGGACTTGCACGGAGCTTTGGAGACTAAATGTGAGGGAGAGAGGAAAAGATTCTAGTGGAAAGGCAAAGATTTTGGAGAGATGATGTGTCGATTTGGAGAAGACGGGTAGAGTCTAGGGCAAGCTCGAACCGCCCCAAATGAAGAAGGAAGAGGAGAGAAACTTGGTTCCTAAACGGGCGATTTGAAGAGTGAAAATCAGTGGGAGGAGATATTTGAAAGAAATCTTTGGTTTGAGGGAGAAGAGATGGAGAGCTTTTGGTTCGATGGGAGGAAGAAGACGAAGGGCTGAGTCGGCTCAAGAAAAAATTCTCAATAAGAAGAGAGTGCCCGAAGGGTTTTGACAAAATTGCAAGTTTACCCTAGGGTTGACCCTGGGGGTCGACTCATGGCGCACAAAAAAATTCAAAAGAATGATGGAACAATTTCAAAAAAATTTAAAACTCTATGAGAAGAATGATTACCCAAGTATTGATCATGTGAATGATAGTTTTGAGTTTTTGAGCTCTTAAGAAAAATGAGAATTGAGCTTAATAGATTTGGTTCAATGAATTTTTGGCATTAAGAATTTAGAATCAGAGAGATACTTAAGCTGATGGATCAAGGATTCCTAGTTCTCTCCTAATTTCATAAAATCTATCTTCACTTAAGGCTTTGGTAAAGATGTCAGTCAATTATTTTTCAGTACAAACATAATCAAGAATTATATCTTTATTTTAGACATGTTCTCTTATGAAATGATGCCTAATTTCAATATGTTTTGATCTAAAATGCTGAATTAGATTTTTAGTTAGATTTATAGCACTAGTGTTATCACATCTTATGGGAGTTTTATTGAGTTTGATGCCAAAGTCTTCAAGTTGTTGCTTAATCCATAAGATTTGAGCATAACAACTTTCGACTATAATGTATTCGGCTTTGACCGTAGACAGTGCTACCGAGTTTTGCTTCTTGCTAAACCAAGAGATTAAGTTAACTCCAAGAAATTGACAAGTTCCACTAGTACTTTTTTTATCCAATCTATATCCAACAAAATCGATATTTAAATATTCTATCAAGTCAATTAATGAGTCCTAAGAAAACCATAGTCCTAGAATTTGGGTACCATTTAAATATCTAAGGACTGCATTCAAATAAGATTCTTTCAGATTTGATTGAAAGTAAGCACAAAGATAAACATTAAACATAATATCTGGTCTACTAGCAGTTAAATATAATAGAGAACCAATCATGTCTCTATAAAATTTTAAGTCTATATTTTTACCTCCTTCATCTTTGTCAAGCTTACATGATGGGCTCATGAGTGTACCAATTGCTTTGGAGTTCTCCATTCCAAATCTTTTGAGTAGTTCTCTTGTGTACTTGCTTTGGATGATGGAGATTCCTTCTTTTGTTTGTTTGATTTGGAGTCTGAAGAAGAATATAAGTTCTCTCATCATACTCATCTCGAACTCCTCCTGCATGAGCTTAGCAAAATTTTGATAAAAAATTTCATTAGTAGATCCAAAAATAATGTCATCAACATATATTTATATAACTAATATATTATTTTGATTTCTTTTAATGAAAAGGGTTGTGTCTAATTTCCTCTTGAAAAACCATTATTAAGCAGAAATTTACTTAGTCTTTCATACCAAGCCCTAGGTCCTTGTTTCAAACCATATAATGCTTTGTTTAATTTAAAAACATGATTAGGAAAAGCATGATTTTCAAAATCTAGAGGTTGTTTTACATAAACTTCTTCAGCAATATATCCATTTAGAAAAGTACTTTTGACATCTATTTGGAATAACTTAAAATTCATAAAGCAAGCATATGCAAGTAGAAGTCTAATTGCTTCTAATCTAGCAATAGGTGTAAAGGTCTCATCAAAATCAATTCCTTCTTCTTGATTATAACTTTTTGCAACTAATCTCACTTTATTTCTTATCATATTTTCATGTTCATCCAATTTATTCCTATATACCCATTTTGTGTCAATTATTGAATAATTTTTAGGTTTTGAAACTAAAATCCATACATTATTTCTTTCAAATTGATTAAGTTCTTCTTCCATTGTATTTATCCAATTATAATCTTTTTCAGCTTCATCTATGGTTTTAGGTTCAAGATGAGAGATAAAAGCAAAATAATTGAATGCATCTCTAAGTGAAGAGCGAGTTCTTACATCATGTGTAGGATCACCAATGATTAGTTCCTTGGGGTGATTGTGATCATACCTCCATTCTTTGGATAGATCATTTGTACCTAGAGATTGTTCTTGTTGTTCTTCATCTTCCTCATCCTGTTTGTCTTCATGTTCTTTATCATCTTGAATGGTTGAGTCTTTTAGAGTGATCTTCTTCATCCCTTCTATAAGAGGATCTGCATCATCAATACCTTCATTCTTCCTTGAAGGAAGATCGTTAGTTTCATCAAAAATAATATGTATTGACTCCTCTAGTATTAAAGTTCTTTTGTTGAAAATTCTAAAAGCTTTGCTAGAAGAGGAGCAACTAAGAAAAATTGCTTCATCGGATTTAGCATCAAATTTTTCTAGTCTTTCTTTACCATTGTTCAAAACAAAACATCGATAACCAAAAATATGAAAATATGCAATGTTTGATTTTCTTTCTTTCCAAAGCTCATAAGGAGTTTTCTTTAAAATTGATCTAATTAAAGTATGGTTTAATATGTAACATGCCATGTTAATTATTTCTACCCAAAAATATCTTGAAAGGTTGCTTTCACATAGCATAGTACGGGCCATTTCTTCAAGAGTTCTATTTTTCTTTTCTACTATCCCATTTTGTTAGGGTGTCTTAGGTGCTGAAAAGTAATGGTCAATAACTTTTTCATCATAAAACTTTTCAAAATCTTAATTTTCAAATTTGGTTCCATGATCACTTCGAATATTTTGAATTAAAAAATCTTTTTCATTTGTGACTTTTCAATAAAATTTTGAGAAAACATGAAAAGTTTCATCCTTATGTGCTAAGAAGAAGACCCATGTAAAATGAGAAAAATCATCAATAATCACAAAACCATATCGTTTTCTACCTAGACTAGTAGTTCTAGTGGGTCCAAATAAATCCATGTGTAATAGTTCTAATGGCTTAGAAGTTGAAACAATATTTTTAGATTTGAATGAGACTCGTATTTGTTTACCCATTTGACATGCATCATAAATTCTATCCTTTTCAAAATTTAATTTGGATAAGTCGATAATCAATTTCTTTTTAATAAGTTTTGAGAGGGAATGCATGCTAATATGTGCAAGCCTACGATGCCAAAGCCAACTAGTCTCATTAATCTTGGCATTCAAGGCTACTAGGCATTGCATGTTTATTTTGAAAAGATCATTTAAATATATCATATAAACATTACCATGTCTATGCCCAACAAATTTAATACCTTCATTAATAGGACTAGTTACAATGCAAACTGAAGATTCAAAAATGACTTTGTATCCTTTATCACAAAATTGACTGATGCTTAATAAATTATATTTTAAATTATCTACTAATAAAATATTTTCAATATGCTTGGAGAGAGTGATATCAATGTTACCTATACCGATGATCTTTCCTTTGCCATTATCTCCAAAGATGATCATCCCTCCATTTTTAGCATCAAGTGTGATGAATTGAGATTCATCACCAGTCATGTGTCTTGAGCACCCGCTATCAAGATACCATCTTCGGTTTGCTCCTTGGAATGCAAGACACACCTATACACAAGAATCAAGTTTTGACTTTAGGTACCCAAGTTTTTTTGGATCCTTTTAGGTTAGTCATGATGGTTCCTTTTGGAATCCATATTTTCTTTACATTGGAATTTTCAGATTTGTTGGAAAAATATGAATAGAATTTGTGTCCTACTTTACCACATTAAAAGCAAGTTATATTTGAGAACTTATTGTACGATGAGTTTACAAAAATATTTTTTAAAAATTTTTATTTCTTTAAAGGATTATATCCAATACCGACTTTATCATAAATGGCCTTTTGATTGTCAAGTATCATGTGAAGCTTATTTGAACTTAAAGTGAACTTCTCAACCATTGATTTTAACTTGACAATCTCAATTTTTAAGTTCAGATTTTTTGAGACATGATTGATTTTTCATTCGAAATATTCTCATTTTCTTTTAGTAAAAATTAATTCTTTGATTTTAATTCTTTGTTCTTTATCTCTAGCTTTTTTAGTTCATCAATTAGATCATAAAATACTTCATAAAGTTCTTTAAAAGTAGAGTCAATAGGGATTTCAGTATTTACCTCATTTTTATATGCCATAAGGTACAAGTTAGTTTGTTCATTTGAGTCTTCTTCTTCGGAGCTTGACTCATCACTTTCACTCCATGTAGCCATCATGGCCTTCTTCTTGTACTTCTTGGGATCCTTCTTCAATTATGGGCATTTAGACTTAAAGTGTTCCAATTTTTTATATTCATAACAAATAAGGAGTTGCTTCTTATCCTTCTCTTTGCTATGTTCTCCTTTTGTAGGTGGCCTCTTCCTCATTCCTTATTTTCTTTTCTTCAAAAACTTTTTAAATATTCTAGTAATGAGGGCCATTTCTTCATCCTGCTCTTCATTTTCTGTATCATTGGATTCTTCATCAGGTTGAGCAGTGGATTTGAGGGCGATTATCCTCTTCTTTTTGACATCTTTTTCTTGGTATTGTTTCATACTTAGCTCGTGAGTCATCAGTGATCCTAGAAGCTCCTCCAAGGGTAAGATATTCAGATCTTTGGCTTCTTGGATTGCGGTCACTTTGGCCTCCCAAGTCTTTGGTAAAGACCTAAGAATCTTTCTTACGAGATCACTGTTAGAATAAGACTAACCAAGACTTTTTAGACTATTAATAATATCAGTAAAATGAGTAAACATCTCAATTATTAATTCATCATGCTCCATTTTAAAAAGTTCATATTTATGCACAAGCATGTTGATTTTTGATTCTTTCACTTGATTAGTTCCTTCATAAGTTACTTCTAATCTATCCCATATTTTCTTAGCTGACATGCATATTGAAATACGATTAAATTTATTAACATCTAGAGTACAATACAAAATATTCATGGTTTTAGCATTTAGTTGAGCCATTTTCTTATTAACCTCATCTCATTCTTTTTCGAATTTGGTTGATTCCACACTATCAATTATTTTAGTGGGTGTGTGTGGTCTATTTATTATGATTCTCCACATATCATAGTCAAGTATTTGAATAAAGATTTTCATCCGAGCTTTCCAATAGGTATAATTTGATCCATTGAAAAGTGGAGGTCGGTTTGTGGACTGTCCCTCGGCTAGTAAAGTGCCAACTTGAGTTGCCATAGATCTTTAGCTCTTTGATGGTTAAATCAAAGTAGGACTAGAGCACCGAGCTTTGATACCACTTGTTGTCCAGCTATGCAACCCAAGAGGATGGTTGAATTGGATTTTTTAAAAAAATTAAAAATTAACTTGCAACTATGAGGATTATTTAACAATGAGCATGATAAATGTAGAGAGTAAAATTTATGCAAGGTGTAGAAGTTGGATGCAAGAATGCAAGAAGATAAAAAAATTTAAAAGGAGAGCAAGTAAGCACAACACAAACAAAAAGATTTATAGTGGTTCGATGTCAATCTTGCACCTACGTCCACTCCCCAAGCTTCTACTTGAAAATTCAAATCCACTAAATCGTATTCAATCTGAATACAACGTCGGAACCTCCAACTCTAGCTATTCCAAGCTAGAATACTTATTTTTTTGATACAAACCAATCCAATACAATCTGATTTAAGATTCGGATCAATCTTTTCATATTTTGGAACCCTTCCAAAACAAAAAATCAACTCAAAAATAGAGTATAATAGTTAATCACACGAAAATACAGATGTAGCTCCTTTAATGAGCGAATAAAGCTTTAAATACACTTTACACAAAGAGAAGCAAGCTTTTCTGATTTTTTTCAAGATGGTTGAAGACTTGAATGAGCTCTTGAGGGATTGGTGAATTTGAAATAAAAGCTTCTTTAACTTCAAAAGGGCTCTTGCTTAGGGTTGAAGTGAATGCTTGAAGAATCTTTTCAAAACCTTGTTGATTCCCTCCTTTAAGTGCCTTTTATAACTTTAAATAATGGTGGAGAGTAATCTGGACTGAAATAAAGCTGTTGGAGCACATTAAATGGGCATTAAATATAGTCAAAATGAGCTAAAAACTAGCCGTTGCAGAGTTTTTCCGTCGCAGGGGTTGACTCATAGGGTTGACTCATGCACATGGGTCGACTCATGGGGTCGACTCATGCATAGGGGTCGACTCATGGGTCAGTTTATATGGCGCAGAACAGAAATTGACAGTTCTATATCTTTGGCTTACACAGCAACAGAGGTCGACTCATAGGGTCGACTCATGCACAGAGATCGACTCATGGAGTCGACTCATAGAGTGTGCCAGCCAAAAAATAATATACTGTTCAGTCTTTTTTGATATGAGTCAACTCATGGGGTCGATTCAAATTTATAAATATGATTTTCTTTCAAAATACATATCCAAAAATATTGAAATTACCTCCAATAGATTACATATCTTCTGCTCTTGCTCTTGAGGCTTTCGAATCTGAACTTGGTAAAATTATGATTTTGTCCCTGAAGTATAATAAATTTTTTTCTAAATTAAAATTATTAGTAACCCTCTCAAATACTTTGTAATCATCAAAATCAATTTAAGGAGCAACAGAGTCCTTCTCCTACTTCTCTTAAATTCTTTACCAAGTTTGATGCGTTTCTTTTATTTCCTCGTGTCATGTGATGACCTTTGAAATTATGGATGTAGAAGAGAAGAAAGAGTCCTTCTCTAGTAAGAAACTCCATGCCACAAAATAAATGGGATGCCCCTTCATATATGCATTGAAATATGGAAGAGTCTTTATGGTTTTGGACTCTTAATTTCACACACCATTCCCTTATCCACGCGCCATTAGATGGCGTTCAGATTTTTCTATGCAAAAGAAGAGTCCTTTTGCTGGTTAAACTCTTCTTATTCCATGCCTTAATGCTTTGTATTCCATGCAAAATATAAATGAATAGCGTGTAAGAATTAAGGGACACCAAGAGTTGGCACCCCTTAGGAAAATTCGTGGTGCCCCTTCATACCTTATATAAGGGGCGCCCATAAGGGATAAACTCTTATCCAAAGAAGCTTTAGGCATGAGATTAGATGAGGGAAATTTAGAAAAAAATTGGAATAAAAAAGATAAAGAAAAGGGAGAGAAAAATGAAAAGGAAGGGAAGTGAAAAAAGAAAACATGTGATGCTTGTCCAAAAAAATTAAATTATTCATGTGTTGAACATATAATCTGATATTTGTGTGGTGAGATCATTTGAGAAAAGATTTTTTAGAGTGATTCTAGTAGAGGTCTCAAAGGCATACAAGCGATGGTGCAATCTGTTCTTATGAAAGACGATCGACAACAAGCTTGCGAAGAAGGCTGCAGCATCATGATGAATTGGGAAGGATCCTGATCAGTCCCGTATGGATCACTGTTAGAGGGCTTCTACTTTGAAATCTTATGGAGATCTCAAGATTACCGGTTCATGATCTTTGTGTTGGTATATAGCTTCTGATCTTCTCTTGTTATATATGCTTATGTTATTTGATTGTAATCATCAAGGTGTTTCTAGAGCTTTTATATTCCGATAGTCTAGTTTAAATGTTAAATTTATTTTTCATTATTGAATGTATGTAAAAATTTTTAAAATTTATATTTCGTTGCATCATCAAAATTTAATAGTGGTATCAGAGTCCTTATTGATTGATTCAATCAAATTTCATGTTATTATTGTGATATGGATTAGATCCAATTCAAACTATATCAAAATTAGATTTTCTGATTGATATTTAATTAATGTTCTTGATGTATTTTTGTAAATGATAAATATTATCAATCCATGATCGAACCTTGGATATAAAATTCTATGGTCTTTAGACTTGTAAGATAAGTTTAAGATTAGATCTCATAATCTAATTTTTGATGAAATTGAAATCCAATGCATGTGATGCGCGGAGCCTTGGAATGCTACATATAGATATACATTACCAACATTTAGGGTTCTTGCATTTGATGCATTCACCTAAGATCCAAGGATCGACCATCGTATTATTAGGCACTCACCATTATGGGTCTTCCATCTTAGTTGTCCTAGGTATATGTGGAGCTGAAAAAATTTGATCATGAAAAGGATGCATTGGATTTGGATTAAAATTTTTGCCGTTGGATTCGGTTAACTATAATTCATTATCCTAATGTGATTAGAATTAATGATTATAGATTAAAATAAATTCATAGTTCTAATTTAATTAGAAATCATATTTAATTTAGGTTAATCAAATTGTCATTTACCTAATTCGATTAGGGTTTGAGTTATGGTTGACCGAATCTATGCTTACCTAACTGATTTAGGTTAACCTAAGAATTAATCAACTTAACTCAAATAGATGATAAATGATTGGCTTAAAATTACAATTGGATCAAGTGTTGAATCCGAATCAAAAATCCTAGATGGATCCTATGCCCATATATTTAAACATCTCCATTGACATGTGTATGAATGATATCGCAATAACATGAATAGTTTGCTATAATATTTTATAATTATTATAAAATACATATTATGTGGTTATGGATTATGGTACATCCATATGATAGATATATGTATGAATGCTTTCCTATTAGCTGATTCTATAAATGCATCTGCAAGAGTTGCAATTGGGGTTGGGTGCCCCTGATGCATTATATTATCAACTATACTTTTTTTTTGTATGTTTCCAACTGTTGATTGGGACTTTTGCATATTGATGTAAAATTATAGAAAAAAAATTATTTGAGAATAGATAAAAATTATATCTTTCTATTTTCAAATAAAGATCAAGCATTCATGGTAGACTTTATAGAGATGAAGACTTGACTATCAAGTGTTTAAGAGTGGAGGCGCATTTAAATTGATCATGAGATGGTTCAATTTATGATGCACCTAGAGTATGACCCATTTATCATCCTGTGACTCAGATGATCTTTCAAAAATCCATAACTGTTTGTTTTTCTTTATTTGCTCTTACATGCTGGTAGTTTGAATTATAGTTTAGATTGTATATGATGCATGAATATATGTTTAGAATGTGCATGAGACCTAAGTCCCTCATTTAAATTATATTAAATCATAATGGTGGTGTTAAAAATACTACCCATGCCCTCCTTCTTGCCAAGCCAATATTAAGTCAAGAATTATAGTAGCCTTGTTGTGCTATCCAGAAGGCTTGCTGTGGGACTGATTTAATACTGTCTTAGTCCATAATGAAGTTAATGGTACTTAGCTCATACTAAATCAATAAAGTATATCAAAAATCATAGTGAGTTTATTGTGCTATCCATAAGGCTTGCTATAAGGATTGATATGATGTTGACTTAGTGATGCTTATGGCATATTTTGATAGTGCTGTCTCGTTGTGCTATCCACAAGGATAGTATTATTCAGATATGACCATATTGAAGCGAAAATTTAGTGCAGGGGCAAAATGGTAATTTTAAAACTTTTTCAAAATTACTATTTTACAGTAGAATTATTAATTAATCTCATTAATTAATACTAATTAACCCTACACTAGGATCTAAATATGATACAACAGCATGCATTTAAATTTGAAATTCAAATTTGAATCAGTAAACATTTTACAGTACTGTGTTCAGAACACATCACCTTTTGCGGGTAGTCGATCACCGCAATCTGATCACCGTCGGGGGGCTCTGATCGTCACGTCACAGCCACATAAATATCTGACCTCTGTGGATCATCCACACGAAGCTCCCGTCTGATCAGCTCCTCACGAATGCTAGTTCGTGATTTCACCCTTTTGATTGCAGATGTTGATCGAACTCCTTCGATCGATGTGTGCCGACTTCTCGGATGCTCTGGATCATCTGCACAGTTGCTTGAGAGGCTGATGGATCTCTCCCTGAAATTTGATGGACTCACGACACTCGTGGCACACCAATCTCACTTCCCGAACCCTAGGTAGAAACCCTAGGGTACACACCAAAAACCCTGCGCCCAATTTTCTCTCTTTTCTTTCTTTTTCTCTCGGAAGGTTTTGGACCTTCACCTTGCGCAGAAGTCTTCCTCACGCCCCAAAGTTTCTCTCCTAAAAAATTTCTACGCACGTCCCACCTTTCTCCTCTTTTTAAAACAACGTCGAACGTGTCTTATCCGCGTGAGAGGATAAAGACAAGAGGTTACACATTTGAATTCAAATCAAATTTGAATTTAAATGAAAACCAACTTATCCCTATCCTTTTAGACGTGAGAAGAGAAGGGGCGTGGCTCTTTGTGTATGAAAAATGTTTCATGAGAAACCTTTTCTCGTGTAAGTAATGTGGCACACAAAATGGATAAGGATGAAAGGGCAAGTGATAAGTTATCCATTCAAATTCAAACATGCTTTGAATTTGAATGGCTAACTAATTATTTTATCCATCCATATGGTGCACAAATGAGGGCGTGGGGAAGGGTTTTACGTGAGAAAAATTTCACGAGAAGTTTCTTCTCGTGAATTCAAATGGGTGCAAGGAAGTTGGGTGTCGCAGGGAATTTAAAACAAGATGGTTTGATTCAAATTGAGCCAAACTAGTTTAAAATAGGTTAAGCACAATTAGACCAGATTAAACCCAACATAATTAGGCTTAATTAGGCTCAATAAAATCTTAATCAAATTAGAAATTAACTAAACCTAACCCCTGATCAAATCAGGGACTAAACCACCTTAGCGATTAGGTCAACATTTAACCTAATCGGGTCAATCCAAACTGAATCCAATTCAATTTGGACTTGATCCAAAAATAATTACTCAATCAAATTGAGTTAATTAGTGATTAAATCACTAATTAAACCTCTCATAAATATTGAGTCCAAATCCGATGGGCAATCAGGCATCAGAGACCATTGATATGAAACCCTGATCAAAGAGTTCAAATTTCAAATTCAAAATTTAAAATTCAAAATTTTGACCCCGGTACCCAAAATGTGTGGAACTCATGATTAGAGAATCCTAATTCTCAATCATAGAGTCTCAAATAGATAAGACTCATAATCAGCCATCAGATCAGAAAGGAACCTCTAATGTGTGTGACCCCGCAGGTTCGAACCTAAGCCGGTAGCACAGGAACCAATTTCTGTACTAATCGAAGTGACCATCTAGCAATGGTACCCGACGATCGGATAGGTCGAATAATTGCAATCGCAACATTCAGAACCTACGTGAATATGGTTACCGTATAATTCATCCCTTTTGACCCCTGTGTTTAGGACGACTCAGGGTTAAACTGTCAACCCTGATGATATCATCCGAATCGTGCTCAACTTAATTAGTCCTGTGACTTCTCACTAGGACTACCCTAGCCAAGGTTTTGCTAAATTGAAACATGACTGTACACAGCTCCTAAACTGGAGTGGTCAATCCCATCTTGACACACGCACCAACAAGTCAAGTACTTGACTACACCCAGCAACCTTCCATCACTGAATTAAAAATTCAGGTAGTCCAGTGTCTAAGTGCAGTGAGTTGCTTGTAAGTCACCGTGGTAGTCTCAGGTCGGAGGGACATTTATACCCATATCCCATCGGAGCAAATCTTGACAGCAGAAATAGCTCCGGAGTTGGTCACGTTTAGTGCAGATGTACCATTACATCTCACCTGTATGCCATACCAGTGTCTCCACACTCTTTGGTTATGAGGACAACCAACCCATATGGCACACAACGACCTATGCTCGATAAACGTTGTCGTCCTTGGTAACAACGTATCATTTGGTCGCGAACATGTTTAAGGACTAAGCGACAAATCCTCCTTTGTCGAGTCTAAATAGTCCTAAGGACTTCACCACAACACAGGAGTTCATTAGAAGATGAAATATTTGTGATGAAAAAATACCAAAATAATTTTTATTTATTTATAATTCATGTACTAATACAAAAAGGAGCACAACCGTCAACAGGCTGACGATTGGCTTTGGGATACTATTCCCAACACATATAAGATTGAAGAATTTGACTTAACTAAAATACTATAGTTTGTTGTGCTATCCACAAAGCTATTAGTATTTTAAATGCAAAAGTTATGTTGAAAGTTGCATGAGATGCAATTGGTAAAGAGTTACCTACCCTTGAACTTATAGGAGCTTATTGTGCTATCCACAAGACTTTTTATGAGGAATTGGAATCTCAACCCTACTAAAAAACTAGATATATTTCCTCGATTTCATACTTGAGGGCTATGAAATTCGTTTAAATAGTGAGAGACACAATTAGATAAAAATCTTGTCTAAATTGTGCATGTCATTATGAGTTATCCTTTTATGTTCTTATATACACATCTGTATCTTTACTATCACTGCATGAAATACTTTTTAATTAGATCGAACATCATGGAATAGTTGAGGAACCTGAGAATATTCTCATATAGGAGATAGTCTTCTATTCTTCTTATTCTGATCTGATCAGAATTGATACAATATAGAAGAAAAAACCGCATATGAGATATGACGGAGTAACAGTATAATTGTCAAATATGTTCTGATTAACTTAATCATGCGATTAAGTCTATATCATGGATGATGAGTTAATCTAGGATTAGATCTTACTAACTCTCCTGAATTCTTTCTTTAGTATCTCCTAGGAGAAGAAGGTGAAGAATATCTTCACTTTGATATCTACTATCATTACCACAATGATGAGCATTAATAATAAATTGCAAGAGTTATCTTGCAAGTGTGAAGTAATAGCAGGATGCAAAAATTACATCTGTTAATAGTTAGTATATGATATAAACTAATAAATCATTAAGTGTTTCAACTTTAAAATTTTGAGAATGTGATACCTTATATAGGTTCCACTTATGCAAAACGTTACTGGATCTATAAAGCTGAAATAAGGTGACTACTTGCCTTTTTGACACTGATGGATAGTCCATTCATGCTAAGACTGTAGGAACCTACTTATTTAGAAATTAGTAGATCATTATAATATATCTGAATTTATCAAAAATATTATTTCAATTTTTTTATTATTATAGTATGATTTTGAAATTAATATAAAGAGTAAAAGTTACTCTCCTTCTAATAAATTTTAAGGCTATGGTCTTATGTTTCTATCACTCCATGACATTGTTCTTCAAATTGATGAGAATAAAAAATGAATATGTGATTGTCACATATCTCTGATATTACCAACTTGGTCATTTTTGTGAGCCAAAGAAAATAAGTAATACAAAGAAGAGTTCTTTGTCTGTATGATTTTGAATTATATAGAATCTGTAAATCTTATCTCATGGATAAAATGATCAAGATCTTATTTATTGGACATGGAAAAAGGCAAGTAAGGTATTAGATCTTGAACATATGGATGTTCGAAGACTAATAATATCTTGATTCAGAGATGGACACTCCATATAAGATGTGGTGTGATTCTCTAATATGCTTCACAAATTTTGATTCTTATTCTCGGGATATACCTTAAAAATTGCTGTATATATTTTTGAATTAGATACTAACAAAATCTGTTACTAGCACTCCATATGAGATATGGAAAAGGTAAAGATAAAGGTTGCCCAACTTATGTGAAAAGAGTTGATGTACACAAGTTTGTGCTAGAACAGGTTTATATATATGTTTATAAGTTATCCTAAAGAGTAATATGTGATATTATTTCTACCATCCTACTGGATAAAAAATATTTTATCAGTAGGAATGCCATCTTTTAGAAAAAAATTTTTTCTAAGAAAGGATCAATGGGAGGATAATTGAACTTGAGAAGTTCAAGATCTATGAACTATACCATAATAACTTGTGGAGTGTCTACAAGTTGATCCTTAACCAGATGTACTCATTGATGAGGCACAACTATGAAACACACCTCCTCATCGAAGGTCAATTTGAGTGCTTAATGTACTACTCAAATATGAATTTGTCATTGAGAATGACTATATACCATACATCATTGAGAATGATATTTTTTTGACCTATTTGAAAATCGTCATGAGTAGAGACTCTGACAGATGGCTTAAAACTATGATATCCGAATTGAACTCTCTGTACATCAACCAAGTATGGACTATGGTTGAAGTACCTATGCGGATGACCCAACATGTTGCTAATAGGAATGTCAATCCAGATTATTGCTTCCTATAGCCGCACACTATCTAGAGAGTTTATCTCTAGTGGGAGGGCAAGTCCATTTATGGATTATAGCAGGTATTGAGGAGTTGGTATTTCTATTTTTGATGTGATAGTCAAAATATTTAACTTTATCAAAATATGGATGAACTGTGTGTGTGCAAGAAGATAAGTGAGAGTCTCACTAACTTCTTGATAAATATATGTGAAAGACATACGGTATATTGGGAAGATAGTTCCGATATTGCAATCGGTCAATGACATGCTTATCACAAAAGTTTTCATAAAAAAAGATTTAGGTTAAGCATCCAATATACTAGGCATCTATAGTGATAGATGTAAGTGGATGCTGGGCTGTCCTAGTCTAGGTACATGGATTTTTGTTGAAGGGGTTCCACATGAATAAGTGTAAAAGTGTTTACTTATCTATATATTCAATGTACCAAGTCTAATGTGATTTATGCTTCATACATAATCATTGATTTCAGGCAGATCCATGATAGAATCTTTTGAAAACTGTGAAAAGTATTCTTAAAATACTTGAG
>NC_026004.2:84209430-84241930 GCF_000442705.2 Elaeis guineensis | reverse complement strand
AAATAGAGGAAAAACGGGAGGAAAACAAAGGAAAAATTGACGAAAACGAAGGATAGACGGAAAAATTTAATAGGTGAGGCCTTTCCCCACATATTATAATTCTTTTTTCCTTTTCGCTTCTTTTTATTTTCATTTAATTATGTTTTTTAGAGATCTGTGGGAATAGTTGTGGCGGTGTGAGTTGGTTCCCTGAGGTTTTGAGAGCTTAATCTTGGTAGAAGCACGATATTTTGTAGGGGTTGGGGATTTTTGATCGAAAGGATTCTTTTTTGGCAACAAAATTTTAGTTATGGGGCTTTGTTTTCGTGATAATGATGTGGGAGGCTACCCAACGGGGATCGCCGGCGGATGGCATGTTCAGTGGAGGCATGGTGGAGGTGATTAGGGGGCCGCTGTACAATTTTTTTTTTTAAAAACTGTACGGGAGAGTTCAGAACCCACAACGGCATCCTCTCCGATGCCATTGCCATGGACGACCGTTCTGTCTTTACCATGCTCACTATGGTCAACGACATTGGCACATCGTCCGTCCACATGTTCATGATCTTCTCTCTCCACTGCCCACCACTTGATGTGCTCCCGTCCGTGACCTCCCGCACAGATCGATACGTGGCGTGCTGAGAGTCATGTGGACTCTCCTTTAACGTAGTGTTTAGATTTGTAGCCCATGTTAATTGATGAGTGTTAAGGGGTTAAGGAACAAATTCTGGGACATCCATGTAAACTAGATAGACAATTTGAAATTGGATAACTTATTAGGTTGAAGTAAAAGGTAGGCATAGCAGAAAGTATGTTTTAGATCTAGAACTAGAACATGAAGATGATATAATCCATGCAATAGCATAGGAAGGTGACTATGAGATCTTGTTGGCCTCTGGTCTGAAGTTCTTGCATGATACGTACAAACTCTGAGGAAATTGATCAATCATGATATATAAGCTGACCTGTAAGAAATTTATGCCAAAATTCATGTACATGGAGAGCATGAGAGATTTACTTGAGATTTAATCTAACGTGGCTGTATACCATTATGTCTTAGAACTTACATGTTGACATGCATGTGAACCAAAATTTTGAGCATATCTTGATTGCTAGATGACGCTTATGCTTGTTATGCTAAATCATGGCAGTAGATAAGGTAGAAGTGTAAGTGGGAAAGTTGAATGAGGAACAGCGGTGAGGCCTAATGTATGTACTTGGTAATTGTTCCTATTTATTTGCATTGTCTAGAAGCTTCAGTAGGTCTCTTATAAGTTAGAATTCCCAATTCATTGATGGAAACTCATTGTTTGGAAGAAGCACCAACCAACATAAGCAACATACCCAGCAACAACATTTGTAGTTGTTAATGCGTGTGGACCATTTTGCAAACCTTTGTGTTGGTTACAGGAACATCTAGAGCATGAATTCTGCAACACACATCCTTTGTCAATATTGGATATTGGTAGTCGTTAGATACTTCTTGAATATGTGTCTAATACTTGTACCAAGTATCATATTTTTCAAAATTAAAAACCCTCCAGATACTCTGCTTTTATAATAGAGATACTGAATACCCTCCAAAAACAAGGGACCTATGTGTTTTTTTGGTTACTAAACTTCTAATGATAATTGGCCAATTTTAGAATATAATTTTGATATGAAAATAAGATGTGAATGGGAGTTTATGGATTTGAATGGTGACTAAATGATGAGGTTGTAAAAGTTGATGCTATTCTGTGAAGTATGGACTATTTTGATAGGCTACTATGTTTTATAGCTTCCTTTCACATGCACATATATGTATGTATATATGCATGCATGGACACATGATATACATATATACCCATTGGTGTATCCTAGTTATGCCATAACCTACTTTTTTAAGGTTTGTTATTTTGGCATATCTTCGATACAAATATCATCTATATCTTGACCGATAAGCATGATGAACACCTTGAGAAGATTTGAATGGGAGAAGAACTAACAGATCAAGACCCCTGGTATCTTATCTAATAACTGGGGATGCAGAATATATATAAACTAAACCAAAAGGCAATAATGTCCTTGGCTTTTTAAATAAATGAGGAAACAAGATCGGAAATTAAAACATTCAGGAAAAATGAATTAAATACATAGCGATCCTACAGACAGATAGAAACCAAAAGTTGCTCCAGATCTAGGACTAAAAAAACATGATCAAAAATCTAAATCACCACTAGATATTGAGATCAATGAAACCTGCTTCGAATCTGAAACTGTTTCAAGAAGAAATTGGAAAAACAGATCTAGACTAAGATTACAGACGATTCAACCAAATAGAATGACCAGAGATCGAGAGGTCTAGCAATAGAAATCTTAAGGCAAAGAAAACTAAACAGAGAGAGGAAGAGAGGGGACCACGATGGTCTACCTTTTGGAAGAGGGACAGATGAAGGCTCCCTTCCCCTCTCTAACTCCTCCCTTGAAACTCTATGAGCTCTCTTGGTGCCTCCTGTTTATAGGGAAAAGACACCAGTGGTGGAGACGGCGAGAGATGCGGAGAGGGTCTTCCACTGGGGGTATCCTAGGGTTTTTTATTACAAATGGTTTACCCTACCCTGCATCATACAACAACACACACATCGACATAATCTTTGTGACGAAGCTGCAGTAAGGTGGTGAAGAGCCATCTATGTGTGTGGGCTCTATTACGTCGAATGCTGTAGAATATTTGTGAAGTTATTAGTCATTCTTGTACATCTTAATGGGAAAATGCTGGACAGATTTTATCATCGGCATTAGGAAACCAGTCCTGAGCTCGCCATTCCACGTCAGCATCGATCTCTCTTTCTCCCTCCAAACACTCCATCAGGATAAACCTGGTGGAGCAATCGGCTGTGTCAATGCTGGTTTTCACTTTAAGACTTGTGTCTTGGGTGATGTGGCATTCTGTGGAGGGCTACCCATACGATCAATCAATTGAGAACTTTTATTCCTCTACAAGGCTCTTGAAGAAAGTTGTTCTGCCTACCCTACCATCTCTGCCGTGTCTCCTCTTGCATCAACTCTTTGTTTGGAATCACTTGCTAGAAGATCGAGGAGACAGGCAAGGCACATCATTTCACTCCTTTAGGTCTCGAATTTTAGGGCAGTTCTAAAATTCAATTTCTAGGGATTTCAGATACCCACATCTCGACCGTTTCCTTTCATTTGAATGAATTAATCTTAATATTGGATCTGTGGGGGAGCTCGATGGAATTTCTTGGTTTTGATTCTTTTGAATAAAATTGATGCCTGTTGGTTGTTTCTTTGGGTGTGGAAATGGCTTCTAAACTGAATCAAATTATAAAGCAGTTGAAGTTCTTTTCAAAATTAATCTGATATATGAGTAATATGAGTAATTAATTGCAATAGCTTGTTGTGAGTATGACAGAATAGTTCATAACACATCAATTATATGGTAGGGTTCATGTTCGGAGTAAGTCATGCAAAATCTTAGTTTTTTTTTTTTTGTAAAATAGATCTATTTTTATCACATCTGGAACTAATTTCTCCAAATTCAAATTGTAATGTGCTTGATTTGTCAGATAAATATCAATAATTTTTTATTAATATGCAATACGCATGAAGCTAGCAGCTCATGGTTTGGTAAGGTTTCTTGGTGGTATTTGTACTGCTCCTCCAAAGTTATGAAAGTTGCAGCTTCCTGTTTAGGGTTATTGTTTTTGAAGAATAATATACTGGCTGTGCTAGTCACAAGACAAAATTAGGGCAAAGAAGTGTAAGCACGTGTGAGTGATGATAGGACATGTGATCTTAACATCTAACAACATTCCAAGCAAAGTAATTCTTAGTACATTCTGAATGGGATTTTTTTTTTTTTGCTCTCAATTTCTTTCTCCCCCAAAATGTTAATGGAAACAATCTACTACATAAACAGTTTATTGAAGCATTTTATTTGAGATGTGGCTTTAAGTGGGTAAAATCAGGCAGCTCCATTTACAAGTCCACCCCCCCCCTCCCCCCAAAAAATCATGTTTGCATGGATTACCTCGAGATAGGTAACCTTGAAGCCCAATGTCCTATCTTTTATAATGAAATAGCGAAATCGATACAGTTTTATGTTAGCTCCATTTTTCAGCATACTGTATATGCCATAACATAAGTGTTACTTCATTCAGCCTTTTTGAATTCCACCTTTAGATGTTTGGATGGTTGATACAATGTCAAATCTAATGAGAATGTATCTGTTTGTATTAATTTCTCATCACATGTTTCTATGGGAATTTCAGTTTTGAAAACATCATGTGGCCTGTAGTTTCTTGAGGTTTTGCTTGTAACTAGGGTCGTTCATTCTGTAAAGCAAGTATTTTGCAATATTGATGGTTGTTACAGGTCATGATAACAGTGGACATTGCACCTAATGAAAGGCATTGGAACATGTTTTGTAAGATGCTTTAATGAACAAAAGAAAGATTATGAAGAATGAAATCTTAGATTCGCTATAATTTTCACCGGTAATTGTTGTTTGTTTTGACAGAATTATTACTTTCTGCTGCACTTTTCTAGCAATATTTATCCTTTGTATTATCTGATTGGAATTGTAAATATAATCTCAGTCAAATCTCAGTGGATCAAAGCCCAGACAAACAATGGATCTGGAGACAGAGAACCGCCTTGCTGCGTTACTGATGGAAGAGGCAAGGAGATTGCGCATGCAAGCTGACAAAGATGGTGTTCAAGTTTATCTCCGCCAGCCGAATGTAAGGAGTCGTCCAAATTCACGGTTTCTTACTGCTACAGTTCTAGGAGTGCAACAAGGTTAGTCTTTTTGGAAATTATTATTACAGTATTACTATATTATTGTTATTATTGTTGTTATTAGCATTACCATTTTTATTACGATCATCATCATCATATTAATGGGATTTAAGTTAAACCAGGTTGGATGGTGTCTCTAGCCTGATTGGTCATATGTATAGAGTCAGTTCTTTGAATTTGATCCACTGAAGGTAGTCCTTTCTGAGCCAAATCTTGACTACAATTTTCAGTTCGTGTTTGATATGGAGAAAATGTATTCGTCTCTTGATTCAGTTCTTTAGAGAGTTGACCAACTCAGGTTGGATCTAAACTGGTTCCTGTTACCTGTAAATCCAAGTTATATGATGGAAATGCACGGCAAACTAATACAAGTTTGCTGCCATCTTTCTGAAGAAAAAATAAGTTTTCAATGATGAGGGTTCAGTGTTCCAAAAGGTAGCTAGAATTTCATCCAAGTCACACTGGTTCCTGGTACCTGTAAATCCAAGTTATATAATGGAAATGCGTGGCAAACTAATACAAGTTTGCTGCCATCTTTTTGAAGAAAAAATAACTATTGAATGATGACGGTTCAGAGTGTTCCAAAAGGTAGCTAGAATTTCATCCAAGTCACCAGTTGCTATTAAGAATAATATGTGATGAGGGTAGTTAATTTTAGCAACTAGGGTTTTTCACTACATTAATTTTTTTCTTTTTTTCTTGATATGTAACTTCTTTCATCTCAGCAGCTCTCACACATTAACATTTTAGATGACTTTCTTAAAAGTAATCCTGATTCTTGATCTAAATATTTAACTTTACCATCAGCTGGAAAGGCTTTTGATAAGGTCCAATCATATTCTAAATAGCTTATTTAAGCAATTTTGCTCAGACTAGGATTGATAACAAATCCACTAGGGAAACACAATAAGACAGCGTATTATACCTATTTATTCACTGTATGCTGGGGACACATTTTTTCTAATTGAACCTTAAGATGTGCTTGTAGACCACTCCCTAGGTGCATGAATGATAACAGGCATATAGAATGAAAAAAATCCTGGGGTAACCTATTATTAGTTTGTTTTTATCCAGTAGATTCATACAACAGCACTTTTTTGAGTAGCTCTCACTTCTTGAAGGCAGAGGCTTTCACGTTCTGAAAGTCAAACCTGAAAATGCACATAAAACACTGATCATACTACTGTCATTGCATGAACTCCTTTCTCTGATGCACTTTGCAACTAGCTTTCTTTCTTGTTCTGATATACATGGGATCATGGGGCAGCTGTATAGGATTATGGGGAGATTGGGAAAAGAAATAAGTGGGCCCCACTTTTCTCCTATGTTTAGTCTTTCGCCTCCTGGGAGAGGCAAGGAAAGCAAGATATCAGCTAGCATTTTTTCTTAGATTTTATTTTCAACAAAAAATGAAGTTTCTGTCTCCTTTGTTAAATAAATCCAATTTGTCAGTATCAATATTTGCAACATTCGATGGATAAGATAAGCATAGTTTGCTTTTGTTGTCACAACATCTAGAAGATATCTCCCACCTCTGCCCCAAATGGTCCTGTTTCTTCATTAAGCTTGTTTTCTTCAGGAAGCCATTGATTTCATTAAATTCTATTATCAGTTTCTTCATATGATGATAAAGGAAAGCACTCATCAAAAATTAAGTGTGATTAATTTGTTCTTTGAATGTTTTAATTACATTCACTTGTTTAATTACTTTCTATCAACATATATCACAGTCCATTCTGTTACCATTGAGATCAATTTCCTAGGTCATAGTGTTGCAAATGATTACAGCAAGGTCTTAGTCCTGAGGAGACAGTTAAACTCTTTGATTGGACTTCTTAAACCAAGTGCATGGACCTCATTGAGATCATATGTTATTAAAGATGATAAATATGCTGAAGGAGCTACTTATTCACTTATGCAAATCCTCATTAAGAAAGGCATTTTTTGCAACAAATTACAAAAATATGATCGATAAATCACTGTCATCTTACATTCTCATTTGAACTTCAGTCTGGCTACAGAATGGTCAGCTATAAGACCCCTTTAATAGGCTTACCATGTCACAAGTTCTACACTAATTTAGAAATAAATTGAAGGCATTTCAAGGATCAAACCAACAGGCCACCCTTGCTTAATCCTCTTAGGACTCCCATTATAGGGACCAACAGCTTGTTATTATCATTTTCTAGTTTGGGCTTACTGTTCACTTGTGTTTTCTCAAATTTTAGTCCAATCATGCTATAAATATGGGACTAAATAACCATTATTCAGTGTCCTGTGGTACTGCTTTTAGATGTCTATTACATCCTCAAAATAGGCCTGCCAAGTAAATCTAAAATCTGTTGATGTTGGAGAAACAAAATTAACCCTAAGAGGACCCCTAGAGATCAGACCAAAAGTTAGGAAGTAGGCTAACTAAATGGGCTGGAATTTAGATCACTTGGAGTCAAATAAAAGGGGCAACCAGATCTTGATGGGTGGTCTTTTCTTTGAACAAAAGATGTTTGCAGTAAGGCCCTCTTTAGAGGGTCCACTGTCCTTCATTGCATCATATTTGCTTGAAGAGGATCAATATCCTATTTCATGGTTTGTTGGAGGATGGAATAGTAATTTCTTCAGCCATCACATCTCACCTTTTCGAAGCGTTGAGAATTTTTTGGTGCAAATAGATGACTTTGAGAATGCACAGTCGGTTTATTTGTTTGTAATTGTTAGGAAAGTTTATTAAATGACCTTTTAGCAGATGGCAATCATGAAGAGTTAAATGGATGGTAGGTTGTTAATTTGAGAATAAAGATCAATAGATATGATATCCTTGGACACATTAGCACTGTAATAGCTATTATAAACTTTAGTAATCATAGCACAATGAAGAAGCATGTGTTTTAGTGGAGGGCTATGGTTCACTGGGAAAAGAACGATAGAGAAAGGTCAGGTACTTAGTAATTAAGGATAAAAAGGGAGGGCTAGAGGAGTAGGAGTGAGATATGGTGATGTTTTGAGAAACATGGAAAGTGCATGTCATACTTTCTTTATATTCGGAGATTTATCAAGAAAGATATGTATTTTCAAATATCTTATTCTTCTGCTGGAAGTCCAGAATACAGTTTTTTAAGGAAATCTTTATGCGATCACTTGGGGAGAAAAGGAGGGGGTGGGGGAGAGATTCCTTATGATTTACACATTCTGCAATCAAAACTGCCTGGCCAACAACTAGATAAGAGTCTGCAATGGAAAAAGTTAATAGTCTGTGGAATAGATGTAGGGCCTTTTTGGATGCCCCCACAAACTTTTCGGTGATAAGTTCCCCACACCACCAAATCTTAAGAGGGAGTCTCTGAAGGTAGAGAAAAATTAGGCAACAACAGCAGAGAAAACTCAATGAATCAGGAGCTTTCGGATCATAAAATTTTTAAAAAAGGATGCTGGATTTTCTTAGTAAGTGATATCCAGTATCCACTTTTTTCAGGGGATTGCAGAGGCTAAACTTTCCTTCATTAGTAAAATTCTTTACTCTTCCATGCTATCTTCTTCCCACCATCTATGGTTCATAGTATATTCTCAGGATAGCTTACCAGCATATTCAAGCAGGCCCAGCATGCTCTCAGTTATTTTGTCTTGACTCTTGACTTTTCCATTCTGCTGATGTGCATTATGATAATGCATACTGATGCAAGGCATCTTCAGGGAAGAAAATTAGAAGACTTCATGTGATGTTCTCCTCTATATGTTAGTTTCAAACCCTAAGAGTATGTTGGGGAGTAGGTTTGGATGCAGAAGACAGAAGTGGGGTTCTTAAATTTCATGGAGAAAGATTTCGATTGTGGAAGCCCTTGAGAAACAGGTGCAGCAACAAGATTTTGGAGAGTTTCTAATGCGTGTGCTGCTCCCTCAATGGAAGATTTTGGTTACAAAATTTTAAAATTATAGCAAGTGAAAAGCATGGATACTTAATATTGCTTTTTGCATCCTATATGATATTTTCTAGATAGCAATACTTATCAAATATGTTAGGATATGTATCACATATTTATCTTTTGTATCAGACTCCTTAAGTATATGAGGAGGCCTTTGAGAATTCCTTGGTATGCCGGAACATCTGCTGAATGCCTTCATGGATGAAGTGAGGGCTTTCTTTTCTTTCGTTGAATGTAGACCTTCCTTCTAACAATGGGTGGTTAATTTTAGATTTCATGATGTCAGTCTTATTATATGGAGTATTAAATGGTGATTTGATAGAGCTTGTGAATGTCTATGTTACTGCATTCAGTACGGAATATGTTGTTGTTTTTATATTGCCTTATTCCATCCATGTATCCTAACTTTCCGGGATTTACATTATTGAAGTATCTATATCATGTTCTCTGTATGTAGTATCCATATCCTTGCTTCAGATTAGCAAAAAGACCTTAATGACCATAGAGGCAAGTACAAGTGATGTTGCAAAGCCTATACACCATTGGCATAAAATAACATACCTTCTTAAGATGCATGACAAGTGAGTCTTCTGAAAGAACATGCTATAAAACAATGGTTATAGAATTCATGATAACATTTGTAGCCCGTGTCAATTGATGAGCGTCAAAGGATTAAGGACGAAATTCTAGGACATCCGTGTAAACTAGATAGACAATTTGAAATTGGATAACTTATTAGGTTGAAGTAAAAGGTAAGCAGAGAAGTAAGTATGTTTAGATCTGCAACTAGAACATGAAGATGATATAATCCATCCAATAACATAGGAAGGTGACTATGAGATCTTGTTGGCCTCTGGTCAGAAGTTCTTGCATGATATGTACAAAGTCTGAGGAAATTGGTCAATGATGATATATAATCTGACCGGTAAGAAATTTATGCCAAATTTCATGTACATGGAAAGCATGAGAGATTTACCTGAGATCTAACATGGTTGTACATCATTATGTCTTGGAACTTATATGTTGACATGCATGTGAACCAAAATTGTGAGCATATCTTTATTGCTAGATGATGCTTATTCTTGTTATGTTAAATCATGGCAATAGATAAGGCAGAAGTGTTAGTGGGAAAGTTGAATGAGGCACAGTAGTGAGGCCTAATGTATGTACTTGGTAATTGTTCCTATTTATTTACATTGTCTAGAAACTGCAGTAGGTCTTTTATAATTTAGAGTTCCCAATTCATTGATGGAAACCCATTGTTAGGAAGAAGCAGCAAGCAACATAAGCCACATACCCAGCAACAAATCTGTAGTTGTTAATGCTTGTGGACATTTTGCCAACCTTTATGTTGGTTATGGGAACATATAGAGCACGAATTCTGCAACACACATGCTTTGTCAATATTGGATATTGGTACTCATTAGATACTTCTTGAATATGTGTCTAATGCTTGTACCAAGGATCCTATTTTTCAAAATTAAAAGCACTCCAGGTACTTCGCTTTTATAATAGAGATACTGAATACCCTCCAAAAACAAGGGACCTGTGTGTTTTTTTGGTTACTAAACTTCTAGAGATAATTGGTCAATTTCAGAGTCCATAATTTTGATATTTAAAATAAGAAATGTGAATGGGGGTTTATGGATTTGAATGGTGAGTAAATGATGACCTGGTAAAAGTTGATGCTATTCTGTGAAGTATGGACTATTTTGATAGGCTACTATGTTTTATAGCTTCCTTTCACATGCACTTATTTGTACGTATATATGCATGCATGTATACATGGTATACATATATACCCATTGGTGTATCCTAGTTATGCCATATCCTGCTTTTTTAAGGTTTGTTATTTTGGCATATCTTTGTTGTGTCATATTTCTTTCCATTCTTCATAAGTGGGAAGATGTGCGTGATTACAAGAATCTTGTTAGAATGTTCATATATGTAGTTACCAAGAATTGTGTTTCTCGGATAGCTATGTTTTCTTGAAATTCTTGGGGAAATTGTAGAGCTTTGCACAGCTGGGCTTTTGCTAGTAGAGCTTTTAATAAAAAATACTTTGATGTTCGATAACTACATTTCTAAAGCACCATGGAACTTTAACATTTGCTTGGTAACGAAATTGTCAAAGTACATTTAGTATTAGGAAATAACAATAAAGCATATTGCATAGTGCTTTCAATTGTACCATAAAAAATTATTGTTTTAAGTATTCATTATTTATAAGTTATTTTCTTTGATAGTTTAATCCAATAATATAATAGATAATAATTATTATATTTAGTAAAATATAATAATACATTTAAAGTCTATTATTTTATAATGATGTTATTATAATGTGTACTAAAATGATATTATAAGTTTACTATTATATTATTATATTATGATCATATAATGATATTATATTATACAATATGGTTGTTACAATATAATAATATAATATAACATAATATAATGTAATTATGTTTGTATTATATTGTATTATATTATTATTCTCTTGTACCATTAGAAACTATTCTTACAAAGTATTGCTAATTTATAATTTTTATATTTTAATTATCTTTTATATTTTATGATTTAATTATTTTTTAGGGTAATTACCAAGTAACAAAATAGCACAACTTGGTAATTCTTGATTCTAAAAACAAAACCCAGATATAAAATGGCAATATACATTTTCATCTATTCACAATCATAGTAGCAACATAAATGCTTACCAACATTTCTCAATATCCATGTTACAAGCACAATAATAGTCAACAACTCATAAGAAGTGTTTCAGTATGATCACATGGTTATTCAATATTTGACTCTATTCCATACTCTTTTCTTCATGTGGTTCCTCGGTCTATAAGAAGTGTTTCAATATTCATAAGAAGTCTATAAGAAGTGTTCCATACTCTATTGATCTATTCCATACTCATAAAAAGTGTTTCAATATGATCACATGGTTATTCAATATTTGACACTATTCCATATTCTTTTCTTCATGTGGTTCATCAGTCTATAGACAATTAGGAGGCTCATCATCTTAAGGTTGAAACTTGTAATCTTAATCACATGATTATGGCAATAAAAAGACACAAACTTAAATGATTATGGCAATAAAAAGTACTTCGAATTAATTTTTTTTTTAAAATTCATTTTGAGGACTCAAACTCGGATCTCTTGTGTGAGCTTTTGCTTCCCCCTCTGAAGAAAATAGATTCCCCACATGTCTTCATTAGATCTGATGCCCAAAAGCTCCAAATTGGAGCTTTTTTTTTTCAGCTTTTGGAGGAAGGAAAAAGCTATTTCAAAATTTTTACCAAACACCTAAAAAATCTGATGAAGCTGCAATAATTTAATGAAAGTTCAGCGTAGGAAGTAAAAAAAAATTTCAGCAATAATTTAATCCAGAAACAAATTAACAGCATTCATAAGAACTAAAGATGACAGATCGACAACTGAGATCAATACATCAATGCCAAGTGCATATAAAATCCCCAAAAAAAACTTTAGAAAATGAATCTTTTCAAGCTTAATTATTTAAAGAGAAAGTGGATAAGTTTTGAAGGAAGGTGAGGGTAAAAGGTGGGGTAAAGGGTTGTGATGATAATGAGATAGTGGCGATTACCTTAGATGAGAAAGTGAAGGTCAGCGAGATTCAAGATTACAATAGGTTCATCAGCTGCGAGTTATCCACGACCATCAAGGCTTGCAGCACCGCAATGAACAACTTCAGCATGGGAAGGATGAAAAACAAGAATATAGAAGAAGTGGAGAGGAGAAAGAGATCGATCCCAGTGCAAGGAAGAAGCCACTACGGATCAGAAGGTAGAGGGAAGCTATATGTAAAGAGTGGGGAATTTAGGATTTTTATGAAGTCTTGATTTTTTTCTACTGCCCTTCCCAAGCCCCAAGAGCTCATATTTATAACCCTTTTCTTTTTTTCTTTGTCTATTCTTCTTTTTTAGATTGGTCAAAAATATCATTTTCTGTCTTACCTCTCCTTTTTTCTCTTTTTTCTTTCCTCTCTTTTTTTTTCTTTCCTCCTTTTCTTTTCCTTTTTTTTTCTCTTTCCTCTTTTTCTTTTCCTCTCTTTTTTCTCTCTTTTTCCTTTTTCTTTTCTTTCCCTTTTCTCTAGTAAGAGACAAATCCATGGAGAATCATATGGTCCTTGTAAATCTAGATTGGCTTTCCGGTTTGGGAAAAAAAAGTAAACGAAAGGATTTGTTTCGGATTTGGGTTAACCTATCCAATTTTTCTAAACTAATTAAGTTGGATTGAATCAAATACTATAAAGAAATATAATCTGACAAATAAGATTAAATCATGGCTTGATGCACTGCATCAGTTCTCTCCAGGTGGGAGAGATCTCGACCCTGTCGAGATGGCTTCCTGATAACTTTAGTATAAGTCCTCTCAAAGCCGGCGTAATTCTACCTCTGAAATCCAGCTGCTATCAGTCATTGGACGTCCTTACTAACGTACCAAATATCGACGATGTATACCCCAACGTGTCGTAGCCTCGTGAACATCCAGAATCTCCTCTACGCCCTTTGTTGCTATCTTTGCATCCGTAATGAAAGATAGCGTCTTGACACCTGTGGTAGTGGATGCTTTTCTATAGTACTCGAACAAATCACTCACATTGAAAACTGGGGAGGTAAGTGCTTCTGGTGGTTGATCAATAAGGTAGACATTCTTTTCCAGCTTGAGAATTTTGAACGGTCTAAATTTCTTCCTGCTTAACTTGTTATAACTTTCGATTGAAAATCTTTTTTTGTTTTGAAATAGATCAAAACACTATCTCCCTCGTTAAAATCCATATCTTGGCAGTGTAGGTCCGCTGCTGCCTTATATTTAGCGGTGGAATCCCGCAATCTTTTTTGAACTTGCTGTTGCACCTCTTGAACCTGTTTCAAGTAGGACTCAGCATCTGTGCTAACTCTATCAGGATATGGAATGGTTGTTCGATCAAGAAAATGGGGAATAGAATGATTATAGAGTGTTGCCCAGCTGATGCGTAGTCGTTGATAGCACCAAAAATAACTCTACTCACTACGTAGGTAGGATGAGTCGAGATCGTATCCTCAGGGACCTTGGGCTAAGTTGAGATTACAAAATAAAAGAAAGAAGCGTTGTTTTGATTTAGAAAATAAATTATTTTAAAATTGATGTAATTAGAAAATAAAAAGCTCGGAAGTTTTGAATTAATTTTGCACTAGCAGAGTTGTATCTCTTTTTTAATTAAATAGATGCGATTAATCTTAGGAAAAATACCTATCTTTCTTCGGCACACCCCGTACCCGTAGATCACGACGTGTCTTCGGAAAGTACTAGGTAAACAACTCTTCTTTCCTCGGCACGCCCCATACCTGTAGATCACGGTGCGTCTCTGGAAAGTAAAAGTTGTTCCTAATATTAATCTAACAGGAAAGCATAAATAAAAATATATGAAAAAGAGCAAATAAAGAACTCATGACGATTTAAATAAGAAGCATAATCTTTATTGCATATAAAGAAATACAAGAAAGTTTAGAACAATAAACCCGCTCTGTATCGTTATAAAATTTTTTCTCCACTCCCGAAACTGCTAGCCTAGCTGCTCATGGAGTAGTCCCTTTCTATTCCTCTATGCAAGGTTCTAGAAGAATTTCTGGGCTCCTCCTTAAATGGGAGTATAAAAGCCTTTTTATAGGTGTTAGGAGGGAGGAGTTTTACATAGTTTTCCGATGTGGGACTAAAGAAAATACTAAAGACTAAAAGATGGACGGATGAGATGGAAAGATCACAAGTAGATAAAGAAAATACAAATTTTTCCTCTTGAAGTATTTTCAAAAATTAAATTTTTTTCTTTAATTTTCAGATCCCTCGCCACTGTGTCCGCCATGCCAAATTCCCCGCGAACCCGCCGTTTCGTGCGCTCGCCCTCGCGTCCGCCCGCTGCTGCGCCCGCCTTGTCGTGCGCCCGCCTGCCGCGCGCCCTGCCGTGCGTGCCTTCCGTGTCACGCATGCGTTAACGCTCTTTTTGATTCCAAAAAGAAACTTTTGTTTCTTTACAATTACGTCTGTATCTTTTTGGGTTCTTTGCACAGTATCTTCATTTTCTATAATACCGTATGCGTCTTTTTTTATTTTAATTTTATTTTAAGTCTAATTTTTTTCAAATTTGAGTCTTTTTGATCTATAAATCGGACTCTTTGTATCGGCAATCACCTTTCTTGTAAAACATAAAAAGAAGCATCAAATTCTTAATAAATAAAATAAATTAACTATAATCTTCTGCTTTAAATGACTTAAATTAAGTGTTTATCACACCCTCCAACTTGAATTTTACTCGTCCTCGAGTAAAATAGATATATCAGCATTGTGTACCGACTCGGTCTTGAATCAAAAGTTAGGTTAGGCATCCCAAAAAGTAGATGATACTTGATCAGACCATTAAAGAGATACTTCATTGGATTATCAATTTGACCCAATTAGTGGCTGAGTATTAACTAAAGAAATTTCAAAAGTTTTTCTTTCACCAACTCCCCACTTTACTCTTTAAATCCTCTAACTTAATGTGAGATAGGTTTATTATCTTCTTGCAATTTAGTCTCCTTATTATCCACTATTTTTTTAACATTGCCCACCTTTTTACGCGAACCACAATGCTTAGGCGAAAGGGCCCGGTTATTCAGTAGGAAACCAATGTTTTTTTTTTTTAAATAAATTTTAAAGAGAATTTTTTTTTTGCATACCTCGATCTTTCCACCCAATCTCTCATGAAGCAGATTCTTTATTGAGATCAGTAAGAAGAAGGTTGTAGAATCACTCCTAAAATTTGATCTAGTCTAAACCCTACCATTCATTGGGTTTTCTTAATAATTTATTCCTCAGTATCTCTAAAATTATCTTGACCGTTAATCATTCATTGATTAGGATGCCTAATTGACTCTTAATCAAAATAAAATTCGGATACACAAAACTAATTATTTCTGGTCATACTCGAGGATTTGATTAATTTCCTTCCCCCCAACTTAATCTACATTGTCCTCAATGGAGTAGGAAAGCAAAGAAAATAAAAGGAGAGAGTGCACTTGGGATAATTTTGCTTCGGAAGTTGAAGATAGCTTCATTGATTAATAAGCTCTTGTTCTAAATTCCTGTAGCTGCAGTAAAGTAAAAAAAAAATATGAAATCGTTGGGTTGCCTCCCAACAAGCGTTAAGTTTTACGTCTTCAGCCAGACGTCAAGTTTATTATTTATTATAAAGTGGATCACACAGGTAGATGGTGTCGATTCGTTCTTTATGTGCAATTTCATCTACATATGGCTTCAGACGTTGGCCGTTTTCTTTAAATGTATTGCCATTCCGGGGGTCATGAATTTCAATTGCTTCATGTGGGAATATTTGTGTGACAATGAAAGGTCCATCCCATCGGGATTGAAGTTTATCGGGAAAAAGGCGTAACCTGGAATTGAAAAGCCATACTTTTTGATTTAGCTCAAACAATTTTCTAGAGATATATTTGTCATGAAATATTTTGATTCGAGCCTTGTAAATTCGTGAACTCTCGTATGCATCGTTGCGAAGTTCTTCCAATTCATTGATTTGCAACCTTCGATTAGAACCTGCATTCTTCATGTTAAAATTAAACATTCGTATGGTCCAGAGTGCACGATGTTCTAATTCAACCGGCAGATGGCAAGCTTTGCCATAAACTAGTCGGTAGGGTGACATATCGATAGGGGTTTTAAAAGCTGTACGGTAAGCTCATAATGCATCATCTAAGCGAAGAGACCAATCCCTTCTATCGGGCCTAACCGTCTTTTCTAGGATATGTTTAATCTCCCTATTTGACACCTCTACCTGACCATTAGTTTGGGAGTAATACGGTGTGGCCACTTTGTGTGTAATATTATATTTTTCATAAGTGCTTCAAAATGTTTATTCGTAAAATGAGTCCCCCCATCACTAATGATCACCCTTGGGAAGCCAAATCGACTAATGATGTTTCGTTGGATAAAACTAGTTACAATTTTATTATCATTAGTCCGTGTAGCTATTGCCTCCACCCATTTTGACACGTAATCAACTGCCACCAGAATATATTCGAATTCAAATGAGGCTGGAAAAGGTCCCATGAAATCAATCTCCCAAACATCGAAGATTTCTACTACTAAAATGGGGGTCAGCGGCATCATATCCTTCTTGGATAAATTTCCTGTTCGCTGACATTGTAGACAACTTCGGCCAAATTCATGTGCATCTTTGAAAAGCGTTGGCCAATAAAACCCACTCTGCAGCACTTTTGCTGCAGTTTTTCTTCCACTAAAATGTCCCCCACATGCCGAAGAATGGCAAAAAGTGAAAATGCTTTGGAATTCACTCTCGGGGACACAACGGCGAATAACTTGGTCAGGACAGTATTTGAATAGTTCAGGTTCTTCCCAGAAATAATGTTTAATTTGCGAGAAAAATCGATCCTTTTTTGTTTTGTCCAGTGAGAAGGTACTTGTCCTGTTGACAAGTAATTAACAATATGGGCAAACCATGGAGGACGGCTAGAGGAGATTGCGAAAAGTTGTTCGTCAGAAAATTTTTCTTTGACCTTATCTATGCCTATCGTGTGTTCAACTAAGATCCTGGAGATGTGATCAGCTACCACATTCTCGGAACCCTTCTTATCTCGGATTTCCAGATCAAATTCTTGTAAAAGAAGGATCCATCTGATCAAACGCGGTTTAGTATCTCTTTTTGAGAGGAGATGTTTCAGAGCCGCATGATCAGAGTAAACTAGAATTTTAGACCCTAACAGATATGAGCGAAATTTTTCAAGGGCGAACACTACTGCTAGTAGCTCTTTTTCTGTTGTAGTGTAGTTTAATTGGGCATCGGAAAGAGTCTTGCTAGCATAATAGATCACATGTGGCTCCTTATTGATTTTTTGGCCTAAGACGGCACCTATTGCAAAGTCAGAGGCATCACACATAATCTCAAATGGAATGGACCAGTCAGGAGGTTTTATTATGGGTGCTGTTGTCAGGGCTGTTTGTAATGTGTTGAATGCTTTCAAACAGTCTTCGTCAAAGACAAATGGTGTATCCTTGGCCAACAGATTGCACAAGGGTTTTGAAATCTTGCTAAAGTCTTTGATGAAGCATCTATAAAATCCGGCATGACCTAAGAAGGATCGTATTTGTCGGACCGAAGTAGGGGGTGGTAGTTTTGAAATGACCTCAACTTTGGCTTTATCTACCTCGATCCCTCTTTCAGAAATAATATGTCCTAATACAATTCCTTTCCGCACCATGAAATGGCTCTTTTCCCAACTTAGGACAAGATTTGTTTCCATACACCGTTTAAGAACTTTGGAAAGATTATGGAGACAATCCTCAAAGGTGGTTCCAAACACAGAAAAATTATCCATAAAAATTTCAAGACATTTGTCCACCATATCCGAAAAAATGGCCAGTATGCACCGTTGAAATGTAGCGGGTGCATTGCAGAGCCCGAATGGCATACGCCGAAAAGCAAAGGTGCCATAGGGGCAGGTGAAGGTAGTCTTTTCTTGGTCATCCGGAAATACAGGTACTTGATTGTACCTTGAATAACCATCAAGAAAACAGAAGAAACTTTGTCCTGCTAACCGTTCTAAGATTTGGTCGATGAAGGGCAATGGAAAATGGTCATTCCTAGTAACGACATTTAGTTTTTTATAATCTATGCATACTCGCCATCCAGATGATATGCGAGTGGGAAGCAGTTCACCTTCTTCATTCTCAACCACAGTAATACCTGATTTCTTAGGTACTACTTGAGTGGGACTGACCTATTTACTATCGGATATGGGGTAGATGATTCCAGCATCTAACCACTTTACCACCTCTTTCTTTACTACACGCATGTTTGGGTTCGATCTTCTCTGCATATCTCGATGGGGTTTGGCATTTGCCTTAAAATGAATATGGTGCATGCAAATGGAGGGGTCAATTCCTTTTAAATCGACAATGGACCAACCGATAGCCTCTTTGTGTTCCTTCAGAATACCAACCAATTGTGCTTCCTGATTAGAGGTCAAGTCTGATGCAATGATTGCCGGGAGGGTGTCATTGGGTCTTAGAAATACATACTTGAGCGTAGCAGGAAGGGGTTTCAATTCTAACGTAGGTGGTGATTCTAAAGATGGGACTATTGGTATACTGGCTAATATGGGCAATGGCTCATACTTGATTGTCCATGGAGGAGTGGTTTTATCGTGTGGTGTATCCAATAAGGTTAACTTCTTTCATATATCCCTCAAAGTCATACACTTCAAAGTGAGCCAAGCAAGTATCTAAGGGGTCTGGTGCTAGAATTGTGGGTGTTGCATCTTCTATAATGTCTTCTAGTGTATCTACTTCGAAGCAACTATCCATTGATGGTCCTTGGGAAGCACCAAACACATTCAGTCTCAGTTTCTTATTCCCAAACGATACGTCCATGACTCCTGTCCTACAATTAATGCATGCATTTGCCGTAGCTAGGAAGGGTCGTCCTAAGATAATGAAAATTTATCTTGGGTTGCCACTTAGTTCCATGTCGAGAACCAAAAAATCAACTGGAAAGTAAAACTCATCTATCTTGACCAAGACATCCTCAAGCATTCCACGTGGTTTCTTAATTGATCTATCGGCTAATTGCAGTGTGACTGATGTGGGTTTCAGTTCTCCGATCCAAAAAGTTCATACACCGAACTAGATAAAAGATTCACACTTGCCCCTAAATCCAGAAGAGCTTTTTCAATGTGATAATCTCCTATAACACAGGAAATGATGGGGGCTCCTGGGTCCTTGAGCTTTGGAGGAGTGGCATGCTGGAAGACAGAACTAGCCTGTTCATTGAGGCGTACTTTTTTTGGGATTTGTGATCTAGATTTACGTTTTTGGATGCACAAATCTTTCAAAATTTGGCATAAGTAGGGACCTGTTTGATTGCATCTAGAAGGGGAAGATTAATTTGGACTTGTTAAACAATTCCAACATCTCATCGAGTTTTTCTCCCTTCTTATCTGCAGGAATAGGGGCTTTCAGGGCATCCAGAAATGGGGCTTTAGGCAAGTAAGATGATTCCGGTGCAGTTGGTTCCTTCTCTATTTTCAGGTCCTCCTTGTTCTTGGGTGATTTGGCTTCGGTTAGAGGTTTAGGGTCGGTCTCATTGGTTTTACTAGTGTGTTCAATGATCTTCCCACTTCTCAGAGTCATGATTGATTTGGCATGTTCAGAAAAAACTTCTGGGGTATTAGAGCTCTCAATCACAAATTACTCTCTTGGGTTGCTCTCGGATTGGCTAGGTAATTTTTCTCCTTCTCTTCTACTGAATGCAGTCGCTAGTTGACCTATTTGGGTCTCTAGCTTAGCAATGGATTGTGTGTGGGAGTTAAGGGTCTGAGTGTTGACTTCTAATTGTTCTAGTGCTTTCAGAACTTTTTTCTCAAAAGCTGAGCTGTGACCAGTAGTAGACGGTTGAGGAGCATTTTGAAATTGATGGTATGGTCCATGCCTATATGTTAGGTCCTGATATTGAGGTCGAGGTACGGCAGGGCCAACCACTGGTTGTGGTCTTCAGGAAAAATTTGGATGGTTTCTCCAGTCGGGGTTATAAGTGTTCGAATATGGATCGTTTCCTGGTTTGCGAGCTTGTTGGACTTGAGCTTGCTGAACCTGCTCGTGTACAAACTCAGGAAATTGAGATGCGGCTGGGCATTCACTAACAAAATGGTTCGGACTTGCACACAATGCACAAACTTCTTGGATTGGGTTAGGTGGAATCGGGGATTGTCCAGTATTTAGAAGACGATCTAATTTTTGGGACAGTTCATCTATCTTACTGTGGATATCCATGACGTTTCCAATCTGATAAATTCCACTTCTTTTTTGTTGAAGCATGGGTTGTTCTTTAGAAGTGACAGACATATGATGTAGGAAATTTTCACTAAGTGTTTCAAAGAGCTGCCAGGCTTCATCCTCACTCTTTAGCATGAATGTCCCACCACATGATGCATCAACCATTTGTCGGTGTTTCTCCGATAAATCATCATAAAAATACTGACAAAGTTGCCATTTAGGGACAGTATGGTGTCGACATTTACGAATGAGGTCCCTTAACCTTTCTCATGTCTCATGAAAAAGTTCACCCTCCAATTGGGAAAAACTGGTGATAGCTTTTCTAATTTGATTTGTTTTTCCAATTGGAAAGTATTTCTTGAGAAATTCTCTCTGAAGATCCCAAGTTGAAATGGTTATAGAGTCTAAGGAGTGTAACCAATGCTTGGCTTTGTCCTTAAGTGAGAAAGGGAACAGTTTCAATTTAAGGGCATCATCGGAGAAGTTTTGGAATTTTACTATGGAATAAATTTCAAGAAATTCATCCAAGTGTTTGTATGGGTCCTCGTTACTAAGTCCATAAAATGATGTCAACATTTGAATAATGCTAGACTTAATCTCATATTGGGTAGCTTCTATTGGAGGTGCTTGAATGCATGGAGAGTAGGTATACGAGGATGGAGTGAAATATTCTCTCAATGAGCGTGAAGGATTAGCCTCACTAGGTGAGCCATGTTTCTAACTCGGATAGTCCTAAGAGTCTTTTCTAATTCTTCGTCTAATGGTTGCAAGTCGGGTTTTAGTGATCGTCGACCTAACATGCAACTAAAAGGTCTATGTAGGACTATCCTAGTCTGTTAAGGATTATTTTTTTTTTATTAAGAGGAGAAGAGAAGAGAGAAAAGAGTTCTAAAGAAGAGATCCTAAGAAGTCATAAAACTAATAGAAGAATTAGTTGTGGTTAGATTTTAATTACAATCAAGTTAGCACGCAGTAGACTCTTTATCCTAAAGTTACTCTAGTTCTAGACAGCTCTTAACTGTAGTTAGCCTTCAAGCCCTCCAAGTCGGAGCTTGACCAACCAACTGGCCAGGTAAGTGTAAGGTTGGTGGGAGTCCTCCTGTTACTTTCCTTAGACACCAATTAAATTGGCTAGATCAGCGAACGGAACCAATTAAAAACCACTTTCCTTCGGGCCCAGTCGTCCCGCAAACCACTTGCCTAGACACCAGCTAGCTGACCAAGTCTAACCTGGTTCAACTCTCAGGGTCACTTGTCCTAATGAGCTCGAAATCCTTAGGGGTCAATGTCTAATTAATTTTAGATTAAGTCTAGGTTATGCAAATGCAAGGGAGTGATTTGTGGGCCAAGAAGGGTGATCAAATCCCCACTTATCTTAGTTAATGGGTTGCGTCCTTAAAGTTAATTATGGAGATGCAATGCAAAGAAACAAGGTGTCCAATCAAGTTAGAAATTTTTATATTTGAGGTTACGCTATTTTATTTAAGTGTTATGAAATGTCAGTGGCTTTTTTTTTTTAATTCAACTGTGCCAAGGTCTCCGCAACGGCGTCAAAATTTGATGCGTAGTCGTTGATAGCACAAAAATAACTCTACTCACTACGTAGGTAGGATGAGTCGAGATCGTACCTTAGGACCTTGGGCTAAGTTGAGATTAAAAATAAAAGAAAGAAGCATTGTTTTGATTTAGAAAATAAATTATCTTAAAATTTATGTAATTAGAAAATAAAGAGCTCGAAAGTTTTGAATTAATTTTGCACTAGTAGAGTTGTATCTCTTTTTTTTTAATTAAATAGATGTGATTAATCTTAGAAAAAATATTATCTTTCCTCGACACATTCCATACCTGTAGATCTGACGCATCTCTAAAAGTATTAGGTAAACAACTCTTCTTTCCTCGGCATGCCCCGTACCCGTAGATCACGGTGCGTCTCCAAAAGTAAAAGTTATTCCTAATATTAATCTAATAGGAAAGCATAAATAAAAGCATATGAAAGAGAGCAAATAAAGAACTCATGATGATTTAAATAAAAGCATAATCTTTATTGCATATAAAGAAATACAAGAAAGTTCAGAACAATAAACCCACTCTGTGTTGTTACAAAATTTCTTCTCCACTCTTAAGACTGCTAGCCTAGCTGCTCATGGAATAGTCCCTTTCCCTTCCTCTATGCAAGGCTCTAGAAGAATTTCTGGGCTCCCCCTTCAAATGAGAGTACAAAAGCCTTTTTATAGGTGTTAGGAGAGAGGAGTTTTACATGATTTTCAGATGTGGGACTAAAGAGAATACTAAGGATTAAAAGATGGATAGATGAGATGGAAAGATCACAAGCAGATAAAGAAAATACAAATTCTTCCTTTTGAAGTATTTCCAAGTATTATTTTTTTCTTTTAATTTTCAGATCCATCTGCTATCTGTTCGCCACTATGTCCGCGTGTCCGCAATGCCGTGCGAACCTGCCATGCTGCGCGAACCCACTATGCCACATGCCCGATGCCCGATGCTGCGCGATCGTGCCAACAAAAGCCGGCATCTCTATTTCACTTGAAACCCTACGCACCTGCATCTTGGATCGGACCCACCACGTTTGAACCAAGCCACTCGTCAGCTCCCACGCTCAAGCCTCGGGCCCACACCAAAATTCAAATCGCATGAAGCCCACCAAAAATGTGCCAGCCACACTCCTTTACGCTCCTTTTTGATTAGAAAATTATAAAAGAAAACTTTTATTTCTTTAAAATGATGCTTATATCCTTTTTAGGTTTCTTGCATAGTATCTTCATTTTCTATAATACCGTATGCATCCTTCTTTTATTTAAATTTTGTTTTAAGTCTAATTTTCTTCAAACTTGAGTCTTTTTGATCTGCGAATCAGACTCTTTGTATCGATGATCACCTTTTCTGTAAAACATAAAAAGAAGCATCAAATTTTTAATAAATAAAATAAATTAAATATAATTTTTGCTTTAAATGACTTAAAGTAAGTGTTTATCAAACCTCTTCAACACCAGATCAATATACCTAGATTGGGACAAGCCAAGCATCTTTTTTGATTGATCCCTATAGATCTTTATACCAAGTATAAAGGATGACTCATCCAAATCTTTCATAAAAAACTTTTGTGATAGCCAAGTCTTGATCAATTGCATATCGGGATATCATTTCCAATGAGCAGTATGTCATCCACACACAAGATCAAGAAGACAATAATACTCCCACTATTCTTCTTGTATATGCAAGGTTTATCCATATTTTTGATGAAGCCAAACAATTTTACTGTCTTATCAAAACAGATGTTCCAGCTCCTCGATGCTTTTTTTAATCCATAAATGGATCTATTGAGCTTGCATACCTGATTTGCTCTCCCACTTGAGATAAATTTCTCTGGCTGAGTCATATAGACTTCTTCCTCAAGGTTTTCATTGAGAAAGACAGTCTTGACATCCATCTACCAGATCTCATAGTCATGGTATGCTGCTATAGCAAGCATTATCTGAATAAACTTGAGCATGGCTACCGATAAAAAAGTTTCTTCATAATCAACACTTTGCTTTTGTCTGAAACCTTTTGCCACCAGCCTGACCTTATAGGTCTCTATCTGGCCATTTGCTCCAATCTTCTTTTTGAAGACCCATTTGTAGTTTATTGGGATCACACCTTCAGGTGCGTCAATCAAAGTCCATACTTGGTTGACATATATGGAGTCCATTTCGGATTTCATGGCATTGAGCCACTTGTCAGAGTCACTACTCATGACAGCTTCCGAATAGGTCGTGGGATCATCATTCTCAATGATGTAGGTTGTATTATCATTCTCAATGATAAATCCATACCTGAGTGGTACATTATGCACTTTACTCAATCTTCGAAGAGGAGGTGTGTGAAGTGACTATGTCTCAACAATGGGCACATCTGGTTGAGAACTATTTGGTGAATCCTGGATGGATTGTAGGTTTGAACTTCCTTAAGTTCAACAGACCTCCCACTGCCTCCTTCATGGATAAACTCTTTCTTCAAAAAAATGATATGCTTACCAACAAACACCTTTTATTGAGCAGGGTTATAGAAGTAGTATCCTATACTCTCCTTGGGATAACCTACAAACCTGTATTTTTCTGATCTAGCATCTAACTTATATCCATCAATATTTTTCATATAAGCAGGGTAACCCCAAATCTTAAGATGCTTAAGATTGGATCTTTTCTCTTTCCATATTTTAGATGGAGTGCTAGAAATAGATTTGGAAAGTACTTTATTTAAGATATATACTACAACTTAGAGGGCATATCTCAAAAAGGATATCGAAAGATCCATGAAACACATCATGGATCACACCATATCTAATAAGGTATGATTCCTCCTTTTCATAATTTTATTTAATTATGGAGTATAAGGAGGGTCCATTAAGAGAATATTCTATTTTATTTTAAATGATCGAGAAACTCATTAGACAAGTATTCTTCTCCTCGATCAGATCATAGAGCTTTAGTATTTTTACCAGTTTGTTTTTCAACCATTCTTTGATACTCTTTAAATTTGTCAAAAGATTCAGATTTGTATTTCATTAAATACACATATCCAAATCTAGACCTATCATCAGTAAACATGATGAAGTAAGAGTATCCACCTCTAGCTTGAGTCGACATTGGACCACATACATTAATGTGTACAAGATCCAATATATCACTCACCCTTTCTCCATGTCCAGTAAATGGAGTCTTAGTCATTTTTTTCATAAAGTAAGATTCATAAGTTCCATATGATTCATAATCATAAGGATCAAAAAAATTATCTTTGTATAACTTGTTAATCCTTGACTCATTTATATGACCAAATTGGTAGTGCCAGAGGTATGTAGCATTCACATCCTCTCTCTTTCTTTTCTTCATATTGTCAACATGAAGTACATTATAATTAAGTGAAAGAAATATAAGATCATTATCAATAAAAGTACTTCCATAATATTCATTAGAAAAGTAAATAGAACAACTATTGTTCTTTGTAATTATTTCAAAATCTTATTCCAATAATAATGGTACAGAAATAATATTTATAACAATATCAAGAATATAATAATAGATCTTCAGTTCTAAAATTTTGTTCGAAAGCAACTTTAAAACTCTAGTTCCAACGGCTTCAGCCTGAATGGACTCTCTACTAGTATCGAACAGCTTGAAGTCACCTTTATTCAGATTCCTTACTTTCTGCAGACTCTGCAATGATTTGCAAAGATGTGAACTACAGGTGGTATCCAAAACCCAAGAATATGAAAATGAAGTGCTTAATGATAAATTAGTTTGTATCATATACAAACTTTTAGCAATGTTTGTCAGTTTCACGATTGCAACGTACTTCTTGCAATTTCTCTTTCAGTGGCCCTCCTTGCCATAGTGATAGCAAGTACCTTTGGTGGAGACCTTCTTCATTTTTTTTTGGAGATGCTAGCCTTAGGGTTCATCTTTTTCTCAGAATCTCTCTTTGCCTTCTTCTTGCTGATCTTATCAATATGAAGGACCTAAGCCTTTTCATCTTTGAAATGGCTCTCTGCTGTTTTCAACATGTTCAACAGTTCAGGCAAGCTATGTTTAGTTTGTTCATATGATAATTAATAACAAACTGAGAAAAGAAGTCAGAGAGAGACTGCAGGATCAAATTTTGGCTCAGTTCACCATCCATGTCAAAATTCAACTGTCCTAGACGAGTGATCAAATCAATCATCTTTAGGACATGTGTTTGCACGGAAGTGCTTCAGTCATATGGGTATGAAACAACTACTTCAATATCTCATATCGAGCAGTCTAACTTTGTTCCCCATATAACTCCTTAAGATTAAGGAGAATAGAGGGAACGTCCATGTGCTCATATTGCCTCTAAAGTTCATTGCTCATGAGGCAAGCATGATGTATTTGACAGTCACACTGTCATCTCTCCATATCTTATATATGATCCTTTCTTCCTTGAAAGCATCTTTCTCAAGAGAATCTGAAACAGGTGTATCCAGAATGTAAGAGACTTTCTCCTGAGTAAGAATAATTCTCAAGTTTCTTAATCAGTCGACATAGTTGGGTCCAGTCAACTTGTTTGCATCTAAGATACCTCTAAGTGAAAGTGAGGATGCTATGTCTGTAGTTAATCTACAACATCAATAACATAATATAAGCAGACGACTCATGATGACATTCACAACTAGACTAAGACTTTTATCTAATTGTATCTCCCATTATTTTATCGAACTTCATACCCCTCAAATATGAAAATCGAGAAACATTCTAATATTTTTTAGTGGGGTTGAGATCCCTATTCCTCACAAACACAGCACAACAAGTATTCATGAGTTCAAGAGTAGGTAACTCTTTACCAATTGTACCTCTACAATTCTCAACATCTTTCTTTCTGACCTCTAGATCACATATAGCCTTGTGGATAGCACAACAAACTATAGTGTTCTAGTTAAGTTGACCCTTCAATCCATATGGTCATACTTAAACAATGCTGCCCTTATGGATAGCACAACAAAGCAACACTATTCAAATATACCATAAGCATCAATATGCACTTGATCAACATCAATCAATTTTTATAGTAAGCCTTGTGGATGGCACAATAAGCTCACTAAGATCTTGACATACTCTATTGATCAAGTTTGAAGGAAGGTCCTTGTAATGTCTATATCACTTAATCAATCCAAGTTCGAAATTCAATAAGATCAAACTGGCCAGATAAGTAGATGGGAGGCTCCCCATAGCTTTTCTAGACACCAACAAAGTTGGTCAGACCAGTATATGAACCTAATTAAAAAATCACTATTTATACTTTCTTCAACATCAATCGATCTTAAGAATTTGACTTTTGATTAAAAAGTGAATTTTGACATTATAACTTAATATAATTAAATGAGAGACTTTAAAATGATCTCGACACATCCAAATTATAAGCGCATAAAATGTATACTACAAATTATGCAAATTTGCATGCTTCAACTATTCATACTAGCAATTACATTATCATGCCAAAAATCATATAAGGGTATAATTGAAGTCATAACATATGACTAACAAATTCATATAGTATAACAACCCTAATCTAATTAGGCATGCATAACACCCTTATTTTCTATACATCGATTTAAGCAACATGCTATCATGATAATAAAATTTTAAATTACATAAATTTATAATTTTAATAATTAAAATTTAGAATCATGGTTCACTAAAAGTCAAAAATAATTTTTAAATTTCAAGAATCGAAGCTAAAAATAATACTACATTTTTAGCAGGATATGAACAAGAACGATTCAATGCTACTATATTGCACTTGTTTGATCGAATCAGACAAGAGTGGCTCTGATACCACTATTGAATTCTAACCATGCAGTAAAAAATAATTTTTAAAAATTTTAAAATTATACAAATCAGATATTTTATCACATAAAACTACAGAGCCAGAATTCAAACCCTAGAATCACCTTGCCGATATTGATCAAAGCAAAACCAAGTATGCATAGGGATAGAAATTTATACTTTTACAAAAATAAAAAAATGGCACATTGATGTTCTTCATGAGACTTCAAGGTAGAAGTCCTCCAATGGTAATCCATATGAAAGTTGGCCAAGGTCTTTTCCAATCGGTGTGTTGCCACAACCTTGTCTTCTTAGGAACACTATCAGCTTCGAACTTACGTCATGATCATGCCAAAACCCAGTTGCTTTCAATTTTGCTACTAGAAATGACACAAAGAAGATACTGTTCAGATGTCATATATCCTAAGATTTGATTTTTAGCTCCAACATATAGAAAAATCAAACCCTAGGGCACTCAAGCAATACTTGCTGAAAATCTCACCATCCTTCTTTCAACTTTTGCCACTCAAATTCTTTTTTTTTTTTCAAAATTTTTCTAATTTTTTTTTTATATTTAACACATCCCTTCTCTTTGATTTTAGCCAAAAATCTTAATAGGAAACTATTTGGAGCATCCCCTATAAATAGGGGACCAAGGGATGTCACATGGGATGAAGGGGCACCAACCTTTGGCGCTCCAACTTCCCACCAAATAAATTCACCAAGTAAATTTTTAGCATTCTACATATTTATAGTAAAAGGACTCTTCCTTCTCTATGTGTAATAAAAAATTCAATTAATTTTGGCATCAAAACATAGGATATCTGGTTGGAAAATTATGACAACGCATAAAAATTAAGAGCCTTCTTTAAGGAGTCTTCCTTTCACACGCCAAAAATAAAGGGGGCAGCATTTATTTTATGTGTGGATTCTAGTGGACACAGAGGAGTCCTTCTTTCACTTGAAATTGATTCAAGTTGGATAAGGATCCAATCCAAATTGACCCAATCCCATTAGGTCAGAAGGCAATTGGTCTAGGTTAGGTCAAACAATTTGATCTAAACCAATTTAGGAACTTGGGTTAATACAATATGCTAGCACATCAAATTAATCCATAAAATTTATATTAAACTTAAATTAAATTATACTAAGACTAAATCTCAAAGTGTATGACCCATTGGATTCTAAATCTAGCCAGCAGTGGACTAAGACTTTTGACGTAACTCTAATCTGATGAGATTAGGTCACTCGGAGAGTCCTAATCAACTTGGACTCTTCCAAATTGACTCCAAAATTAAACTCTTTCAATTTTGATGAATCCACAAGTCAAGATTAATATCTAGCAACATGTCATGACTATCCAAAAAATTTAAAATTTTGATAAAAATTATCAAAATATCCTTCAATGATAAGTTTTCATATAATTCAATCTTTCAGTCAAACAATATTTCAGATGAGCTATGGGCATGAAAATATGTCAAATCTAATCACTTATCTTTATGTATCTCAATTAGAAGGTGATGATTCAGTTGATAATATATTAAAAAAAAATTTCTAATTATCATCCTGCTTTGGCCAAAGTCTTCCGAATCAATGACCTATGAGATCACATAGGATGTTCACTCTCCTTATAAGAGTAATTGATCCCTTATTGATCACACACAACCTTCATTTATTCTTCACCATATCCAAAACACCCCACATAAAGATCAGAGAATCAAGTTAGATAGTGAACCAAAATATGGATCCAAGTACATAAGATATCATAGTGACCTCAGGTCTAAGGATCACATACACAACTCCCACTAGAGAAACATCAGTTGACATATAAATAAGACTCTATCTGATATTCTCTCATAGGTCAATTCAATGAACTCATTCTCTAATGAGCACCCATATCTTGTATTAGTATCACCACACAAGTGGTTGTGAGATCAACCACCCTTATTTCTGAAAATATATAGGACATGCCAGTCTTACCAGTATCATTGATCTCTGACTTAATATACTAATGACTAAGAATATTTTAGATTAGGACTATCGAAGAATTAGGTCTCGCTGGCGTGATCTCATCATGAACCTAAAATTATTGCCCAGACCTATGGGGTTCATTATAATCTTAAAAATAATAAGATGTAGCATATAATAAATCAAAAATACTTATTTATTAATATAAATATTAATTTATATGAGTTTGGAAGATAAATTATAATAAATGCCCTATCACATCCCATATGTGATTGGCTTGCAAAAATTATTCTTTCACAGCCCTCTTCAAGTTGAATTTTTTTTTTTAAGAAAAATTTAGCCTACTGAATCTGAACAAAGTCTAGATTGCAATCAACACTTGATCTCTTTCTTTGATCCTCTTCTTTTCTTCTTCTCTTACTTTTCTCCCTTGAATTATGCTGCTACTAGCAGGTGAAAACCAGCACAAGGTAGATGCCCAAGTGCCCTTGGCATGGAGGAGAAGTATCACACCCATGGTATGGGGCATGTGGGACGTCGAGGGAGAAGAGAGGGAGAGAGGAAGAGAGGGTGTGGGCACTTCCTATGGGGCATGTGGGCTGTTGGTTGGATGCTCTAGGGACCTTAGGGAAGATCCCTTTAAATAGGCATGAGGTTTGAATTTTATTCAATCTTATAATTCAAGTCCTACTTGCATTAGATTTTCTAATAACTTAAGTTATTCAACTTACATTAGGAATCCTATTAGGTGCCAACTCTTGAAGCCCTTGCACCTATTATTTCACACCATCTTTTGCACCCCAAGAGACACCCCATATGAAATTAAAAGGCCCTCTAGTCATGGACATGCCCAACTTGATCCAATCAAGGTGGCACCCCATAATAACTATCAAGGAATATTAATTAGGGACCTGTACGCTAATTCAATTGATCCAAAATCTTAGACACCCAACAATTGGAGTCCAATGAATCTAATTTATTTAAGTTATTAGTAGGTAATTAAGTTTGAATTATCTTATCAAATAAGAAATCCAAACAGAAAGAAAAAATTGGATCCAACCATGTGCTAGCAAGGTTATCTTGAATCCAATCGGATTTTTCTAAATCCAATTGACACTTCATAAGCTCAATTGTTAATTTCAGGCTTAATCTCTTTGTTGTGTGATCCCATAAGTTTAATTCTATCTAGTAGTGAGATATACAATGATCTCTATCAAAGTATCATTGAAACTCTTTTAATGGGTCGAAATAATTTCACTCTAACTCATCAAGGATTGTTGATCTAGAACAATCCTAGTAAGCTCTCACAATCCACAGTGACACCTAGCAGTATGTAGTGGCAACCCAATAGAATCAAAATAAACCTTAAGGTCTAGTTAACATATGATTCAGTCCCTCTATCATGAGTCCTGACTAGATGACAGGTCATGGATAAATCGTCAAACCTCAACATTAGTCATATGATAGATTCGATCAGCTCAAGTCTAATTATGATTTTTATGAAAACTCTTTTCCATCAATCACACTACTATAGTCATAGATTCTCAGACTTAGCCTTTCAAATTTTATAGGATTACTTCTCTCTATTAAGGTTGATAGATTCCATCTTGATGTGCACCCTACTCCTATAGTGGACTAACTGTTGCCAACATCCACTACATGGGCTCATTGAGAATCATTTTTATGTGTCAGTCAAACTCCAGCAGCCTCAAGTAGTAGTACAATCTTAGGTCAAAGGATCAGTTATACAACTATATGATCGAGATAATCACTAGTGAATGAATAAAAATTCAAGTGATCTCTCGTATAGTCACGCTCCAGTACTAGTTGTTCTTTAACAACTACTCGCACTCATTGTCCAGTGTCTCTACACTGTAGACTAGAGACTCATCTAACCCAAAAGAAGTAATCTGTGTGTCGGTCTGTCCAAATCAATCTCTATCCTCATGATGATTCTATGATCGAATGTATTTAAAAATTAAATACATGTCTCTAATTCTTAACTCTTGAGAATATATATCGAAAGCTAATTCCGTGGATGATTCAAGGACACATCACACTTGAATGAAAAATAAATTTGTCCTTTTATTGATCATATCAATATGTTAGTACAAAATCATATCCTAGATTTATTACCATGTGTCAGCCATATTGACTCTAGGATATACATCTAACATCTCCCACTTGGACTAAAAGCCAATTGGCCACAAATCTAAATCCCATCTTCCAAGGTGGACTTTCATTTTCAGTTGGCTTAACTGCTTTGTCAGTGGGTCTGCCATGTTATCCACAGAGGTCTACTCTTCGTACCTTGACATATTTTTTTTTTAAGTAGTAGCATATGATATATATCGCCGCTGATGTGCTTTGATTTTTATGAACCTCGACTCTTTAGCAAGGCTATGGCTCAATTGTGTCGCAGTAGAGAGGTATGGCATCCAATGTCAAACCCCAAGTTTCACGATGAACTTCTTGAACCAAAGCCTTCTTTTACAGCATCCAAAGCAGTGACATACTCAATCTCTATGATCGAATCTGCTATGATGGATTGCTTGAAACTCTTTCAGCTGACTGCACCATTATTACGAACGAACACTTATCTTGACATACACTTTCTATCATCAGAATCAGACA